>NW_018164644.1:4614777-4625813 GCF_001263595.1 Phalaenopsis equestris
ATATATATATATATATATATATATATGTATATATCTTATGTCTCATTAAGAAATTCGATGATATTTTTGCTAAAATATATGACATTGTAGAATAACTCTTCTTTAACATTTTAGAGGTACATTTAGAGAGATAAATTGAACATAAGTTAAACCTGTTTGATTTTTTCTTTGGTAAAAAAACAATGCCACTATTATTTGATAGTTTTGACTTATTGAAAAATATGGTTTCATGGTAATTATTATTATTAATTATTAAATGTTAGGGATTAGGGTAATTATTAAAAAAATATGGAATAATATGGAGGAATTCTTACTTTATATTATGGGACGGAATTCTTATGTCACATACCACCAATTCTTGTGTATTTACATTCAAAAGCATAAAAGACAAGGGGTCTCCGGGATTTTTTTCTTGGAAAAATCTTATGGTATTTACATGTATACCCCCCACTCTAATGTATTTATATTTCTTAAATTAGAGAAATGGGATTACAATCTTCCAGTTCTCTATTTTAAGGACATTTTCAAACATACAACAAAAATCTAACACCTAAACTTATAATTTTTATAATTTTACAACCCAAATAAATTTTAAAAAAATTATTTTTATGTTATATAAAAGGTTAATATTAAAATATATGAATAAATATTATTATTTAATTATTTATTTTTAAGCAACAAATAAAACTTTGTTGATGTTCAATGTGTTTATAAATCGAGCTCAAAAAAATTATTCATGTTCAGCTCAATTGCTTAGCAAATGAATCAAACCTGTGCTATTTAACAAGGTGAACATGAGCTATTAGCGAACAAAAGCTTTTTTGAAAACCCTAATCACCACACATTTTAGAACAATGAATCCTTATGGGACGTGTGATCACATATAATTTGTGAACTCATACTGTCTCAGAGAGATGTTGAAAGAGTAAGACGAAGCTGAGAAACTTTTATAGACTCATTTGAGGGTTCAGGAGAGAGGGGTCCATTTCTTCCCCTTTTCCTTCTTATTTCTAGGAAGCCTATGTACATGTGCATGGGTTTAGAGAATAAAACATTAAACTAGGTTATACACCATGTAATACGAAGTCAGAGTGAACTCATTGTCCACAAGACTGTTGGTGTGTGGATTATCATGATGGTAATAGTGTGCTAACATATTGGAATTCTCTATTTTATGCCTCAAAGGGCCACTTGTTGACTACGGTGGTGTAGCCTAGTATAGTTGTCAATGAGTTTGGTGAGACAGTCAACAAACTTATATGAGTTTGGAATATTAATCGGGGTAATGTAGACGAGTTTGACTGCAAGAGTGCTTGAAGTTTAAGGTTGGATATATTCATTCTAGGAAACTCGTACAAATATTGATGTGCTTCGAAGGTACTCACAAAATCGTACTAGCAGGTATGGAGCTCTGCAAATTGTGACATAATAATAGTAAAATGACCATTTCAACTACTGCTCTCTTTTAAATTTTAACATTTGCCATACATCATCACAAAATTTTTATGCTTGATTGATATTTGACATTTTTTTCAATCTTTGATATTTGATGACCTTCAATTTAGTTGATCGATCTAGATTATATTTAAAGAACAGCTAAATTGATTGTTCATAATTACCTAACGTTTGATGTTTTCATCAACTACGACCTCTAGCCTATTAATGCCCAAAGTATGACGTATGTTAGCCATTGTCATCTAAAACATGACTTTACACTCATGTAATATTTTCTCATGTAATGAGAATGATATAATCAACAATCCAATTTCGAACATCTAGTATTCTCATTGATTGATACTCAATGTTTATTAATCACCAACATAGGACATCTATTGGCCACCAAATTTTGTCACCATAATTTTAGAAAATGAGAAAATGACTAACTAGATCCCTTATTATCAGATGTATATCATCTTGGTTGACTATTGTCTCATGCCTACTGCAAAGTAACATCAGGCAGTCGTTAACCACCAAAGAAAAAATTTCACCTTCTTGATTGCGCAATCTCTTCTTCTATTAAGAGGACTACCAAGCAAATCACCCATCATTGCCTTAATTTTGATATTTCTCACCAATCATAATCTTATTCATATTAATGATTAATGTTTGATGCATATCAACTACCCAAAATTCAATTTTTCGATCAATAATCGTTTGACTCGTGCATTGGCGAAGTTAAGGGGGACTATTTGTCTATTTAGAAATCACTTTCAAATTTTTATAATTGAATGGACTCAACAAATTTTCATCATCTTTCACGAGTCTTAGGCATGACACAAATCTCGAGGTAATATTTTGAGCAAGAAACATTCAAACCTTAATAAAAAGTTATCCAGAGTTTTTATTTCAACAAACTTAACGTCAAACTGATCGACTCAACGAAACAGACCCGATGATATCAAAATTTGTCCTATTCAAGTCAAATCAAACTCAAATCAAATCATTAAACCACACTTGGAAGTTTTCTGGACATATTTAGAAGGTCAAACAAACGTCGAATCAAACAAGCCTATAGTTTAATCGAGCATCTCGACAAAACTAATTCAGCGAACCCAAGATTGCTCAATTATAACACTGTTAAGGCACTCAAATTTCCATCAAACACCGTCTGATCGAAGAGCTCTCTGGGCCGTCCGCTCAAAGTGGTTCATATTGATGCATTAATTGCACCCATAATATAATAAGTAGAGCCCCACCCCTCTCATGAGGGGTAGGAGAGTTTGAAATCTAAGGAAGAGCTTGAAGCTTTGAGAAAGAGATGAAGTCAAACTAGGGTTGTTAACGAGTCGAGCTTGAGCGAGCTCAAGTTTTGCTTGTGTTTGGCTTGTTTGAAATTGCATGTGTTCGAAATAAGCTCGTGAACAGTGTGTTCGTGTTCGACTCAGTTTAAATATTCGTGTCTGACTCAAAATTGGCTTAAATTGAAAAAAATAGATATAAAATGTTGGATTCGAACCTGTATCAAATATATGCAAAAGATTGCACAAACGAGTTGTTACTTTTTAAACATAGATAAAAGTATATATATAATATATTATTTTGTAAATAATATATGCAATATATTATTATATAAATATTTATATAACTTTTTTTTTACTTCAAGCTAAAACGAGCCGAACACGAGCGAACAAAGAACTGTTTGTGTTCAGCTCGTTTATGATTTGAGCTTTAAAAAAGTGTTTGTGTTCGACCCGTATACTTAACAAACGAGTTGAACATGAGTTGTTCGCGAACAACGAGCTTTTTTGATAGTCCTAAGTTCAGCACCACCACCATTGTCGATCACCACTGACCTTCGTCGACCTCCGACAACCGTCGTCAACTTACACTGATTGTCGTTGACTGTATTGACCACCACTGACCTCGATCGACCATCGCCAACCTTTGTCGATCACCATCAATTTCTGTCGACCGTTGTCGATTATTGCCAACCACCATCGACCACAACCGAACGGACGCCAGCAATCAATATTAGTGTCTCTCGTTCCTAGCAACAAATTCATCAGCTCATCGACATTGTAATTATGGAGACCTAGTAACCATTTTCGGCCTGTGGGACAAATAATTGCAACTCTAATCATCTTTTTATTGCTAAACTCTTCAACGGGATCAAATCCTGTAGTTTTTCACTTTCTTGATTTTCCACATAAATTTTTTTGGTGTCATTATTAATTGTTTTCTCTTTTATGAGTTTGTGTTGATTCTTAGTCCCACACTAAGGCGATAATACGATTCTCTACCGTCGCAAACTTTCTAGCACGCATCAATAAAAATTTAATTAATAAATTGTGCAATACATGTGCGCACTTGTGCACACGTTATTTATACATTGTTATTATTATTATTGTTTGCATAAATAAATTTAAACATAAATTTTAAAAAAAATTTAAGTATTTGCCAAAAGAATATTTTTTTCTTAGCTTTTCATAAACTTTAAACCTCCATACTAAATAAGGTTTTCCAACTAGAATGGTAATTGAAAACATGCCGGCCGCAAGTTCAGGACAAGCTCAAACCACTCCATTAGTTAGCTCGTGAGCTACTTGTTAAAAAATATATATATTAATATAAAATCTGCTAAATTAAACACCTTATCTAAAAATTATTAATAATATTAAGAAAATGATTATTAACATGCCTCTATCGAAATAATTATTTTAGCACGTTGTCATTTTACTTCAACATTATCATCTTGTTTGACCATCTCACTTATTATATTATGCAGAAAATATATAATACTGATTTATGTAGAATTTTAGAGGAATTTCTCAATAAACCAATCACATTCACCGTCCAAGCTGCACCTTCAATTTATAAATTGGAATTGACGTCGTCTTTTGAGTACGAACCCTAATACTTTAATAAATTGGCGCCCCTCAGCTTAAATACATTACATGCTGTGTTTCCCTCTAAAAATTATTAATAATCTTTCCTATTCTCTTAATCAATTTTAATAAACGCGTTCAAACTTTGGAGTTTCGTACATATTTAAATCTAAAAACAAAGTGATGCTTATCGCATTCTTGTGGATATAAACACTGCTGATTAATATGAATGTAATATTATAATGTGGAGATAATTTGACAAATAAATTTGCTCACAAGTTTTGCCATTAAGTGATTTTCAATTCATAAATTATAGTATGGAGAAACATTAAATAGAAGTTTAATAATCTTTTATTATTATTATTATTATTATTATTATTATGGAATATACTATTGGTTGGTTTAGTTTAAATTAAAATTTGGATTTTGTATGCTCCCTAGTAGTAGAGATTGAATAAATATAGCAACTATTTTTGTTGACGAAATATGTTTTTTGAATTCAAATTTGTCATGTAGACACAAGAAAGTGCTGCTACAAGGTCAGAGTGGGGGTTTTCCCTGGGCTCTTAGACCCATTTTATATAGTAAATGATGTTACAAGAGAATGGGAGAGCGATGTCTTAATATGGTTAGAATGCCCAATGGCATGAGTCCTCTTACACGAAAAAATGTTCTACTACTTATAGATAATAAAAACATAAGAGTGCGAAAAGTACATCATTTCCCTTGGGAGTTACTAGTTATTATTACATGTGGTAGTTACTGGTTATTATTATCTATGGGAGTTACAGATTATTATTGTCATGCGAGTAACCAATTGTTATTATTTTTGAGAGTCAAGCTATTATTCTCTTCATTGGCATATTTTCGTATATATAAAACTCTTGTGTATGTCTGACATCTTTTCATTGTTGGGTCCATCAAGCAATGTAGTCGATTGATTGTCTATGTCGGCCAATCGAGTGAGGTGGCCGGCTGATCTCTGCTATCGTCGGTTCTCATCTGGATCCATGCGGGCATTTTTTAAACATACATAAATGCCCCCAAGTCTCCTACTTTTTGGAAGTGAAGGTGCGATAATAATGAGAGACTTTGAATATCAAAAATACAATCACAATAATGCAATAATTATACTCCCTTAATTTTAGCGTTTCTTAGGGTCCTGTTCCATTTGACCCCATAGTGTTCTCCTGAGTCTTCTTTGGTTTTTTTTGTGTTGTCTGTCAGCTAACTGAAATTTGTTTGGTTGAGGTGTCCTTCTATCGGTCTATTGACTTCATCTTCGTTTTAGCATTTTACCTTTATCGGGTTATTTGCTTACGATAGTTGCTCAGTGATGAATGTTGACGTTAGTTGATTTGCTCACCCCATATGAGACTTGTTAATTTGCTCACCCTAGAGGGGAGTCTTTGCTTTGCTTGGTCGGTTCGAATTTCCAAAGTGTCGGCTTGGATGCAAACGCCTGTGAACTCTTTGTTTTCCTCGAGTCTCTGTTGTAGCTAAGAAAATAAAATAAGAATGGAGTGTTATGCATGTATATCTTCCTTGATTTTGAGATGGCCGACTGGAAGCCTATAGCTGGCTGAAGGCACGTGACCTATCAAAAGCAGGTGGACGGCCGGATGTGGTCGGAGCAGCGGTCGACTAGAGAGTGGCTTGGTGGAAGCATAAACAAACATATACACATATATCAGAATTGAGTGGCATGTATGTAAATTTTCTTTAATTTTGAGATGGCCGGTTGGAGGCATACAATCGGCCAGAGGTAGGTGACCAGCCGGAAGCAATTGGTTGGTCGTGGTGTGTATGTAAATCTTCCCAGATTTTGAGATACCCGGCCAGAGGCATACAACCGAGTGGAGTCAGGTGACCGGTCGGAAGCACGTCGTCAGTTGGAGGCCGTTAGAGTAGTGATCGGTCGGAGGGTGGCTTGCTGGAAGCGCAAACAAATTGAGTGGTATGTATGTAAATGTACAAATATATAAAAAATCAGTGCTATCTACGTAATTCTTCCCTGATTTTGAGATGGTATACCGAATGCATGTAGCCGGCTAGATGCAGGTGACCGGTTGGATGCAGGTGGTCGATCGGAGGCAGTAGAAGCAACGGTGGCGGTTGGAGCAGCATTTAGCCAGAAGGTGGCCTTCTGAAAGCACAAATGAATTGAGTGGTAAGTACATAAATATACAAATATATAAGAATTGAGTAGTATGTATGTAAATCTTCTCTAATTTTGAGATGGTCGAACAGAGGCATACAGCTTGTCAAAGGTGCAGGCGACTGGCCGGAAGCAGGTTGTTGACAGGTGGTGGCAGGAGTAGTGGTCAGCCAAAAATGGGCCGATCAGATGGATAAGAAGGCATGCTAAAAAGGAAATGGCCAGCGAGGGGTGGAACATTTTGTGAGGCAAGGACGGTCATTGGAAGTATATAGCTAATAGACAGTCATTTGACAGAGGTATTACTGGCTTCAACGAGCTATTTGGCTGAGGAATTTCTAGTAGAATGGGAACAGTTGTTTTAGCTGACTGGGTGGTCACCTAGTAGATAGAATTGTTCACTGAAAGGGAGATTTCAATCAGAGATTGTAGATGAAGAAGATTCTGATAGCGTAGACCTGCCGACCGAAACCAAACAGTTTAATCCTTATTGGATGGCGAGGTAAGGATCAAGTGCTGGCAGAATCTTGACAAACTTAGAACAATCACCGGACACAATCCCGATATTGATACATTCACGAAGCTCGTCAAAATCGTCTTTAATGACATTTCTCACGACACGTGTGCCATGACACATGTGGCAGAGATCCTTCAAGCGCTCCCACTTTTCTTCACAATCCACATCAGGCGACCACGATTAGTGCTTTAGTAGTGGCCGACGGAGGACCGTCGATGAAGGTGTTTGAGGGATCAGATCTGCCATGGATGTGTTGTCTCCTAGGGGAGGCAGAATCCTGTAGAGAATAGAGACTATTGTCCTGTTTCACTGTCGGGCCTTCTCGAAATAGGGCGGAGGTCCAAGAGTTTTAACGCAACAGGGATGAGGGAGAGTCGTAGGAGATCTCTGGATATGGAAGCAGAGAGCATGCATAGATCTACGGGGAAATAGAAGGAATTTCTTTGAAATCGCCGAAGTTGAGGAACAAATGTAGCGGATCTAATGTTGTGTCAGCTCCCATTTTGTGCACTTTGCTAGAGTGCTTCTATGAATTGTTTTTCCCCGAAGTTGCTCGTCTTCTTTTTGACATCCCAATCCATGATCAATGCATCTTTTAGGTTGTTAAATACAAATTTGTCATGTAAATCATGTCGAAGAAATTAATTGTAGAAACCAAGAAAGTGGAAGAAATAGGGGGTGAAAGAAGGAGTGACACGGCGATTACCCCTAACAGGGCAAAGTGAGGGTCTTCCTCAGGCTCTCAGATCCATTTTATATATTAAAAAAAATTGTTACAAAAGAAAAGGAGAGCGATGCCTAAATGACATGAGTCCCCTTACATGAAAAAATTCCTCTTATTTATAGATGATAGGAGAATAAAAGTACAAAAATTATATTGTTGCCCCTGTGAGTTACCAGTTTTTATTTCCCATAGAAATTACCAGTTATTATTGCTCCTGGGAGTTACAAGTTATTATTGTTTATCAAACTTACAAGATATTATTATCTCTGACAGTTAATAGTTATTATTGTCCCTAGGAGTTATAAGTTATTATTGTATTCATTCACACCATTTCGTATATCCTGTACCTTTTCACATGTTTGGTTCGATCCATTTGGCTATGTGGCCGGCTTGCTGTCGTCGACTCTCATCTAGATCGGCGTGAACATTTTTTCGAGCATACAATTCCCAAATACTTATTTTGGATAAAATTATTTCTACTGAATGAATAAGATATTTATTGAAGCTTATCCCAAGAAAAATTGTTTCCGTACTCATTTGATTTTCAACATTTAAATTACACCTTAGCTCTAACATGGCTAACATCAAGTTTGAACCTAAATCTGGCTCAAGAAGGCATCATGGGACCATGATATAGGATTTAGCAGCGAGAGCATGCAGGCGGCTGGCTAATCGACAGTACCGAAAATGCGTTAATAGCAAATGATTTTATGACGGAAACTCATTAGGGGCTCAAGGTTGAGACTGCCAAGATTTAATGAAAAGATGATTTCACTGCAGGAGCTTGTTGGAACCTTATTGATGGGATTGGCATTACATGAGGTGAAGAAGATTTCAAAACGAAAGCTCATGGAGCTTGTTGACGTGTGTGTAGAAAGATTCAACCCTAATTTGAATCATGATTTGAATATTTTTTTATCCAAGTTGGTTGGAAACTTGTACGAATAAAATTTCAAATTAGAAGAAGTTCACATGAATTTGTTTATTGTAAGGTGGGATTAAGACCATTACATGACACCTCTTAAGATCTAATTTTTTTATCACACTTCTAAGAAAGAGTCCATTCTTCACTTGACTACATTTTTATTTATTTTCTATATAACATTTTTAGTTTAGGATAAGACAATAAATATTTATTTAAAGGAAAATTTATTAGGGCAGCTTAGGGATCACATTAATCGGAACTAATTGATGTGTGGCGCTGTTGTGGTAAAGCTGACTATGATGATGATGATGATGATGTTGATGATGAGATGATAAAATACATCTTCATTGACCAAAAAAAAATGTAGAACTGAAAAAATTATTTTTATATTATCATTTATTTAATTAAAAATTCATATATTATAAATCATGGGACATATCTTTATTAACGAAGTCATCAATTGATATTATTGTGAAAAAATAAAGATTGAAATTTTACTAGGCTAGGTGCGCCATCAAGAAATTTTTATCTGGCACAAATCTCAATGAACTTTTAATAATAGAATTACAATAAGTAGTGAAATTCTAGAGTTTGTTCGTGAAAGAAGACCCGGCGAGCAACCACAAATCTCTATAGCTACGAGCTAGTGTCGACCACCGACCTTCATAGTCGTCGGTTTCCATCGACCACCACTGATTGTCACCACTTGTCGCAGTCAACCACTAGTTGTCATTGATCACTACTTGCAACCGTTTGTAGTCAGACTACAACTATTATTGAATTTCCAAACTCTTGTATTGTTTATCTACATAATGACAAGTGTAGTTTTCAATTTAAAAATAGAACCACATTCTCCTTATCGTGAAAGAAGAGCGTATATTTGTACTTACAAACACATAGTGAATTACTATAGCTTGCAAGATGTGTGCCTAACATAATTTATTGAATTAAGGATGGTTGGCTTGCAAGAGGCCTAGTCTGAAAGAAAAGTAATTATAAAAAAATTTAACAAAATCATTTACATTGACTTGAAAATTCGTTTAAAAAGTTATTTTAATAAAGACCATTTTGGTCTCATTCGCTTTTAATCACCTTTTTTTTTTTTCAAGACCGAGTTCTGCATATTTAGCATATTTATCTTTTAATGAAAGGGTAGAATTGCCAGTTCATTATTATTTAAAATTCATTGGGTGAGATGAGATTCAACTGCATCTTACAATAAATATTACAATATTTTGCATTGAACTGTAAAATTGTAAGTTTGAATCACATAAAGGGCAGACTAACCCAAAAGTACTCAAAAATCATCAAATTAAAGATTTTTGTTTACTTATTATCACCTTCTAATCATCTTACTATTATATTGATTGTTTGTGATTATATATGTTCCACTCTCTTAGTTCTATCACTTTAATCTCTATGTTATGAAATTGTATTATCCTATACATATGTTAAGAACCTTTATTTTCTGAATCTAAATTCCATCAGGAGCCTACTAACCACCCTAAACAAGAGCCGACGGAAGCCATTTTAGCCTATCGATCGAGTGACAGCTATGTGATAGGCTCAAACATGTAAAAAGACTGAATTACCATGTACTACATACCCTACAAAGCAGGGGTGAAACATACAATTTTACCTACTATTCTCTTTCCTCTTATAAATATGATGACCATATCATATTATATGAGTTTTTTTCCCCTTGGTTTGAACGCTGACAAATTTGGATTCAACATCACTTAATTCTTATATAATAATTAGCCAATAATACCTTGTCATTGTGAAAAATGTTTTAAAAATTCTATTTTTGAATAAGCTAATATTTTTTAATTGAGTTTTAATAACAACTAAGTTAAAAAAATAATTATTAGAATATGCTTTAAATACGAGTCCCACAAGCTGTGCACATATTCTGACAAATCGTAAATGTCTCCCTCCAACAAAGAAAATTACATTCAAAGCACATCTTAATCATTTATTTATAATTTCATTATCATTAGGGCTCAACTTATTCTTAAAATAAACTCTGTCAAATTAGAATGGGGTTTGGATTAGTTATATCTGCTTTAAGATTAATGCAATACAGCAATTAAGACATAAAATATATTATTGTCATCTTAATATTGCTTCTTTTATAATGATTAATTAAAAACTGTAATATTTTAAGAAAACGACTTGACTATATATATATATATATATACAATTTTTTTTAACATGCAATTTTTTTTGCAAGTATAAATTAATATTTATGTATCTATATATGTATGTATGTATAATATGTATGTATATATAATATGTATCTACATACAATTTTTTTAAAAAAATTAATATATAAAAATAATGATGGCAAATTATACACACATACAATATATATATATATATATATA
>NW_018164644.1:4625841-4638798 GCF_001263595.1 Phalaenopsis equestris
TATATATATATATATATCAAAGGGGGGTATTTACAAATATGACTACCTTATGTGTTATTTGTTGCGGTAGGGATTGAACCCTGGTCAGAGGAGAATAACACATCAGTTACCTATCAATTTGCCACCCTAGACACACCCACAAATGTACAAATGTATATAGTTTAAGAACGCTCATTTAGAAATGATAATATCATAATTTTATTTATTTGAATCAATTGTCAAAACTGTGCCACTTGTGATATAAAAGGTTAGTTTTAAGTATAAAAGTAAAATATTGCATTATATCCATCGTTATTTTTAGACATACTTCTTACTCAGCTTGCATGTCATATTTATTGTTTGTGGTGATTTTAATTAAATAATGTAACTTAAATATTGGGGAACTATTTTCTTAATACACATCTTTTTTTAACGATGTTTAAGGGTTACTGCCTAGTTATTAAGTCCTCGAGGCTGGCCGTTGGAAAAATAAGGTTGTTACATAATATTATTAGTAGATAACTTTAAGCCAAAAAATTGGGCGGTCAGCTGGTCCCTGCGTGAGTCCAAATAAAGTCAAGTCAGATTGATTTAGACTTGTTTTGGTATTTTTATAAAAGTTTGTTTTAAATATATTAATTTATTAACTATAAATTTGACATGATTTGTAATTTTCGTAGGTTTTATGGAGGGAGAGAACACCCGCTGCCAAAACAGCTTGCTGTTCGTGTTCAATTCCTTAAGAAATTCATGTTTGATTCGTTCGTTAAGTTAATGAGTATAACACAAATATTTTTTTGTGTTCGATATATAAACGAGCCGAATACGAACAAAGATTTGACTCAACCAACATGAGATGGCTGGTTTAAAATTTTAAGCTTCAATTAATCTGAATAGTTCAATTCTAGTTAGCTCATTTCGATTTCGTGCCAAGTCCCCCTTAATTCAGTTTTGAGCTGAGCTTGCTTGAATACAAGCACAACAAACCACAAGCCAATTTTGAGTCTCATTCAAGCCTTTCGAGCTGACCCCAAATTACTCATAAATCGGATCGTTCACAACTCTAAACATACATAATGCAGACTTTTTTTCCAACAAACTTTTCTAAAAATAATTCATATAATATTCATATTTTCCATCCTCAGGAAAATCATTCATATCAAATCAATATATGACAATTTATATGTTTTATGGTACACCTAAATCAAATAATAGATAAGATCGAAAGCACATGATCTTTGACTGTGTATGAAATGCATGCCACGACAGATGAAGCCAGACAAAAAAACTTAATTAAGCCATTTTGCATCCACCACCATTTTTAAAACTAATTATATATTATCATTTTTAACTAAAAAATTATTCTATATGATATTAATTAGTTGTAATCCTAAAATAATTGAAACATTCAAGTATGTCATAAGTATGGTATTATGAAAATTTAGCACATATACAGATAAGAAAATTTAGCGGACAGAGATACAAAGATTTTTACATGAAAATCACTGAATGCTAAGAGAAAAAATCGCGGGGCCTAACTGAGTCAAAGTAATTCACTGTATGTTTGTAAATACATAGGAATGCTCTTTTCTCATGATATGGAAAATGTGGTTACAATCTTACAATGAAATTTGTACTTGCCTTTATATAGCACAGAAAATACAAGTTTTAGAAATTCAAGAACAACCGTTATCTGACTGCAACGGTGGCATGGCAGTAGTTGCTCATGGCTGGTGGTCGACAACAGTAGATGGTGATGGCAGGCAATGGTTGACAACAGTAGTTGATGATGGCAGGCAATAGTCGTTGGCAGAGGATGACCGCAGCTATGGAGGCCGGTGGTATTCCGCTCCTCTCTCCAGAATACGTTATGAATTTTCACTTCTCATTCTCTTCTTCCCCTCCTCTCCAAGTGAAGAAAGGAAGTCTATTTATAGGTTTCTTGAAGGTATATTTTTGTTTTTTGACGTATAATTTTCCTAATCAACTGATCGGATGGACCATATCGATCAATTTTATCATAGGTGATTTAAGAGATTTGAGCTCGTAAATGACCTCAAAATTGAGCAACCTTATACTCGTTAGGTTCATCTCATTGAGACGCTCAATTCTACTTTAAATATCTCAAACTTAGAGTCCATTCGATCATTCAATTGACAATCAAAAGCATTTAATTGTGCTTCATCGACTTGATTTGGGCTTTCTTGGACCCGAATTAAACTAGTTTTAGAGTCGTTGGTTTGGTCTCATCGAGATACTCAGTTTTATTATAAATTTGATAAAATCAAAGTTTGGAAGATCATGAATTTGAATTTGGAATTTCTCTTACAAAAAATATCTTGATGCATGCAAATGCCTCAAAATCGCGCGTGTTTATATCTATATGACAATGAGATAATATTTAAGATTTTAAGGCTGTATCCCAATCCATACATAATTTCAGGAGCTTAATATTTAATTTGATGATAATATATTGATTTAATTAATATAAAATATTAATTAACCTTTTTTCTAATCAAGGAAGCGTAATCAAGTAGGACAGTAACTTCACTCCAAGTATTAACTATTACTAATTAACTATTTAAGAAAAAAATTCCTTAGATTGACTTGAAGGCTCAATAAGTAAATGCTTGAAGTAATGAATACCATTTTTTTAAACAGTGGAAGTTTTCAAAATTGTTAATTAACTATTTTTTAAAAATATTTATGTCAAAGTCTCATTAAATCCCATCAATTATCCAACAAACCATAAAGTTTTTTTTTTTAATGTTGTCATAATCAAAAAAATCATATTCATGAATGCGAAAGAGTTCTTTATTCATCTTTATGATGATGATTGTCTGCATCGCTTCAAATATCTCTGCAGGGTGAGAATTCTTAAGAATAGTTCTTATGTTTTTCTATAGAAGTTTTTTACAGAAAGTTCCAACATATAATTTTTAAATTGATTTTAGCTACTCATTCAAATTGTAGAAAGTTCCATCATATTGGTAACTTTTGTTCATATCAAATCATTACATTTCAATCATAATACAATTTTATTGAACATCCAAATCAAAGAAGAAAAAAACACAAAACAATGCTTGAATCAATCAGTTCTTACAACGAATCAAACATTCACAGTTGGCTTCCATCAATACATTTTCAGAGACCAACTTTACTTGCAAACCCCTAAATAAATGATATATTGCAACATGCTCCAATCTCAAATTGCATCCAATTGCCTTGCATTCATAGGATAAACAAGCGGCCAAGTCCCGTCGACGACGTGAGAAACAAGGACTGCGGCGGCAGCCTCTGTAGGATGGTATAAATCCCAAAATATGTGGTTACTTCTGTTAGCGCATAGATGAGAGATGGGTGTACAGGCCACCTGAGCATTCAACTTTCCCAGCCCGCAACATGCGGCCTTTATCTCAGTAAATCCTGCATTAACAATTTACATATTAACTGAAAAATTTCAGGTTAAGTTTGCAATTATACTAAATCATACCATAATTTGCACTGTCATCAATGAGTTCTGACAAAGCGAGGGAGGTGTTGAAGAAGGAATAGTTCATGTCGTTGTGCTGCAATTTCATATCTTGAAGAAGAGAAGCTACTGCTTGGTTATAATGATCAGAAATAGAATTAGCTGAAACTCTACAATCTCCAGATTTGTTCTGATTCCTCTGAGCTGGGCAGCAGCCAAGCGGACCGACACCAATGAACACAAACTTTCGAGCGCCATAATTGTACATTTTCTGCAGAAAAAATGAAATAATTTACACAAGTACGTAATATAACTAATGCAAAAATGGCATTTTGATGACAAAGATGATGCGGTTATATGTTATTATATGTACCTTGAGCTGTAATTGCAGAGTTGAACTGAGGGAACCAACAAACTGGAATTGTGTGGTTTTGCTGTTCTTGAGATAGGAGAATATGTCGTTGCTTCCTATGAGAATGGCGAAGATGGAGTTGGCGAGATGAGACTCTGTTTGGACGGCTCCGATTTGCCCCACCATTGATGCATAGGCGGCGGAGAAGTATGATATTTGCTTGTTCAGAGAAAGACAGCCACCCTATATGTTCGGTATTAAGCTTCATTAATCAAATTTGAATTTTTATAAAAAATATATTTTGAAGTTGAGTGATTGGTGTATTTGGAAAATGTGTCGAAAAAAGAAAAATATATACTTTGTTGGTGGTGTCTAAGACTCCGGCGCCGCCTGAGGCGAAATTGACTCCATTGAGGAATAACTCTGAGCTGTTAGAGTTTGAGGAGATGGACAAGTAAGGTGGAGGGGATGGCAAGCCAAGTTTATCAGCTGTAGAATTTCAGAGAAAATAGAAATACAGAGCAGGTTATAATTAAGGGTATTAATATAATTATACAATTACAAATTTTTTGGAGAAATTCAGGAAAAAAATTTATGGGTTGGGGCTTCATAAAATATGTTCTTTTTGCATTCTAGCTTTTTACAAATAATTTTCTCCTTCATGTTAGAGGAGAAACTAAACATGTTCTTATTTGACTGTTTAATAGGCTCAGTCGAGCTTAATTCTATAATTTATATAAGCTTATGACGCATATTATTTCTTATTTAAAAAAAAATTCAATTCCAGTAATTTCTTGAATTAAATTATAAAATGAATGAGAAGACATAGAAGAAGAAGAAAAAAGCAGAACGCAGTTAAAAAAGAAGAGATAGAATTTTAGTTATTTATTTAATTTTATAGCTAAAATATTTGAATTCAGAAAAATTAAGTGTACATTATATTAAAAAAAATTTAATAAATTGGTGGCCATTTTTAACTAACCAATGGAGCCTGTATTGGTTAAAATTGGACGTTGGTACATTTCGTTTGGCTCATGGGTTATTTATTAGTCCAGCCCATGAGGCCCACAATCTGCTGGACTTAATCACTCCGTGAGCCGTTGCCCACTATACATTTTATGCGGCGTTCAGTAGGGTCAAATCTAAAAAATATAAAATCAGAAACTAATATAAAAACAAAAAGCATGAAGAAGCATCTTTGGAGCTGCTCAAGAAGAAGTTGCTATTACAACTTTTTTTTCTTTTTTTTTTTTTTTGAAAATGTCAAATCGTGGCTTTCTAACGCAGGTAGTCAGGTCTGGTGGGAAGATGCAATTTTACCAAACAAAAAGAATTATGATGCGACACAACATCACCACAACATAGCTGCCTAAACACACATATAATCTTATGTAAATAGGTGTTTCAGTGTTTAGCCGTAACCCCTATTAAATAGGATTCAGCAAATCTGTTAAATTGGGATGACAACCATGATGATACTTGCAACATGAATAAATTTTAAAATTTAAAATCTGTTAAATTTTATCGTATTTTTTTAAAAAGATAAAATACGATAAAATTTGGATTTAATTTTTATTTTAATATTTGGCTAGATTTACATTAAACTCATGATTAATACTATTAAAATTATGCTACCAAACAACCCCACTAATCTCTTCAATATTATCCTCCCCTAATAAATTTTTTTTTATATGTTTAATTTTTAGTTCACATTTACAGAAACAATTTCTTTTTTTTTATCTAATTTCAATATATTTATATATATATATATATATATATATATTATGCTAACCTTTTGTTTCTGAATTAAAATATAATTCGGTTTACATTTGTTTGTATCAGTTTTTTTATTAATATTCCAATCCAACGATAAGAATTTTATCCGCCATTAAATACAGTATTTGAAAGCATATTTTAGACATTTGTTTATATAAAGCTTTACAAAAATTATTCAAAACAAAAAAGAAAAGTTTGCATATATACCAACCTCTTTTGTGAGGGAGGAAGGGGCAAAACCAATATAATAAAGAGGGGCAAAAATCTAAATTGTCCTCGTAAAATAATTTAAATTTGAGAGGTGACAATTGCCCCCCTTATCCTACTTGGGTCCACCCCTGCATATATACCACTTAACTTATGTGATATTTATTTAGACATATAAAATATTTAAAGTTTAAGATTTATTTTGATCACACTCTGGTGCCATGAATAATGGAATATAATTTTAATAGTAGTTGTTCTAGTGGCATACTTGTTATTATAGGAGATCAAATCATTAAAATGTGTGAACATTTTAGTTATCTTGGTATATTGTTCAAAAGTGCGGGTGATATAAATAGGGATGTTATTAGTAGAATTCAAGTTGGTTGGTTGAAGAGCATAAATACATCGTGTCAATTGTGAGATAGAAAAGTAATACTTAGACTTAAAAGAAAATTTTATAAGATGGTGGTGAGACCTGTAATTCTTTTTGTTGGCCTTTAAAAGAGAAATATACAATTAAGTTTAGTGTTGCTTAGATGAGAATGCTTAGATGGATGAGTGGCTTGATACATAATAATAAAATGTTAAACGAATTTATCTGCGAAAGGTTTGGTGCTGCTCTAGTGACAGACAAGATGAGAGAGAGACGTCTTAGAAGATTTGATCATCTTAAACATTGACCATTTGATGATCAGAATAGATATTTTAGATTAGACTTGTGTTAAAAAATATAGAGATAGACCTTAAAAGACAATGACACATTGTATGAAAAAATAATCTCAATGCACACTAATTAAGAAGAGACGAATTACCAAGAAAGTCGACGGCGTTCTTGCCGTTACTAAAGCGGCCGGTGGGCTTGCCGCCGGAGAAGTCGACGCCGTTATGCGGAAAGTCAGCTTTGAGAAGCGTGGAGAGGTGGTTGTTGTTCCCCACGTCGGCCAATGAGTCTCCAAACACATACACCGATTTCGGCACCACATTCTGTCCGAATGCCTCACTCCAAGCGAGAGAGAAGAAGAACAAAAGAAGAAGACGTGCAGCAGCCATAAAGCAAAGCCAGTTAAGAGTTTAGAGAGAGAGAGATTCGTAGTGATCGATTCTGGAGATAGCTTGCGAGTATATTTAAATGGGCGAGGAAGAGTAATGGGCCCTACACGGCAATAATGGAAGTGGGCCACTTTAATCATTCTGGACAATGTAAAGAAAAGAGAGCGGGCCGCATTCATCTGTCAGGTATTGGGCTTCCACTTGCTTTCACACAGTTGGCCATCTTTTGCTGGTTCGATTTAGACCTCGTCGATTTCCACGCGTTTATTATATTAAATGTGCTTATTCCTGATGCCGACATGAGCTGGTATAAACAATCTCTGGTTTGGGTTTTTAAAAGACTTCAAAGTAACAGGGATGTGTTTGCTTGGCTCTCATTTAATGGGTGATTTACTCATTTAAAAAAAAAAATTAAAAATCATATTAAATAAGATATCTTAGGTTTATGAGTTGATGTATATCAACTAATATTTTCTTTTTTTTGTACTAGCAAATAATAATAAGAGAATTTTGCATGCTAATTTTTCATGAAGATTCACACACAAATAATTATAACTAAATAAATAAAAGCAAATAATGCATTAAAATCTTTATGTAGGAATCTCAAGAAAATAGGAAAATGTCAAACAACGTAATTTCAAAAGTGACCTTGATTCATTGCTTATTCATCAATGCACTCAAAAATCTCTGTCGACCACCATCAATATTTGTCGACCACCGCCGACCATTGTCGATCACCGCCAACCACCGCCGGCCAGTACTAACTGAACTCCGTCAATCGCTATCAGTCACTGTCCGTTCATGGCAACAAATTCATCAGCATGTCGACGTTGTAACTTGGGAAACTTAATAACTCTTTCTCACTTGTAGGACAAGTGATTGAAACTGTAATAATTTTTTTATAGTGTATCTCTTTAGCTATGCAAGTCCCTGTGATTTTTCTCTTTTTGGGTTTCCACGTAAAAATTTTGAACGTTATTATCAGTTGTTTTCTCTCTTATGAGTGTGTACTGAAACTTCGTGCTACGTTAATATGATAATCTACTACTCTACTGCCCCAAATTTTCTGACATGCATCTTGAGACATTCAATTTGATAATAATTTTGCTGAAGCTAAAATTCATTTAGATATAAATTTATTTATGAAAATATTTCAACTTTAAAGCTGTATTAAATAAGTTGACAGTAACTACGCGGTCTAATACAAAGGCGGGTCAAATTTGAGCTCAAAAAGTCATTTTAAATTTGGGAATAATCTCAATAAATTTAATAAATAGTGTTAAAAATGACTTTATTGTGCGGGTTTTATTTATAAGTCAATTCCAATACTATATATTTTATTGGGAAATTGTGCGGGTGTTAAACATTTCATATGTGTGTACATTCATATTAGCAATTGTTGTTTTAAACATATACATGTAAATTTATATTTTACATTTAAAAAATAACAATAATATTATTTTTATGTAATATTAAAGATTTCATTGCTATGTGTATCAATATCAAAGATAAAGTATGATACATCACTGACAACATGCAATCATCCAACACAAATCTAGAGTCAAATTTTTAAGAGAGAAACATTAAAATTTCGATTAAAAGTCATTCAGAACTCCGATTTCAGCAAACTTATAGTCAAGACGAACCGAACAATAACTAAACGGGTTCAATCCGAGTCAAATCAAGCCTTTAAACCACTTTTAGAAGTATTTTTGGCATAATTGGAAGGTCAGCCGGATTACTAATCTAGCAAACTTACATTCAAATCAATTCCCTTGACAAGAAAAATTCAACGAGCTTAAGATCACTCAATTTTGACATCATTAATCCACTCAAATATCCAGCGAACATTGCTTGATGAAGAAAATCTCTCCTGATCAATCGATCAAAGGTGGTTTGGATTCCTCCCTTAATTATAATTTGGACTCTATAAAGGGAGTCATACCCCTGTTGAGAAGGGGACTACACCATGGACAAGGGGAACACCAAAGCCTGCAAAAGAGGGAGTTGTAGCCTGGCATCCTGCACCGTAAATCTGGCCTACCCTAACAGTCGCTGCCTTTGGCCTCCACCAACTTTGCCCGCCGCTGCCACATCTAGCTGTTATCACCGCCCCTTATAGCCTCTGTTGCCTCCAACCTGCTCTGGCACACTCTGCCTCCGGCTAGCTCTGGTCTTCGCTGCCGCCTCTAATTGCCTCCAGCTGACTCTGGCCACCGTCGTCATCTACCAACTCCGACCGCCTATCGTAGGCCACCATCAGCTACCATTGGCCACCACACTCTCCCAACTATCGGGCAACAAGTTTTTTTGCACATAGACATTGTAACCTGACAAACTATGTAACCATTTCTCGTCCTTGGGACAATGGGTTGTACGTGCAATCACCAACTTATTGTGAATATTTTGAATGGGCAAGACCTTATGATTTTTCTCCTTAATGGTTGTTTGCATAACTTTTGGTGTCCTTATTGATTTTCTTCATTCATACGAGGGTGTCTTTGGATTCTAATATGGCGCTAAGACAATAATTCACAACTCTATCGTCCCGAATCAAGCACACACACACAGACACACAGATATATATATATATATATATAAAACAAATAAAGAAATTCACTGCTTCAAGCAAAAAATTCAACATCATAATGGACAAAAGCTAATTAATGGGAATTTATAAGACATTGTTGATCCTATGAAACAACTTTTTAAAGCTAAGAAGAATTGTGTGCATCTTCTTTTTTATAGACTTATTGCATTAACATTAACTTTTCAAGTTGCTATTGTTGCAATTGAGAGAGTTTTTCTGTAATAACAATTGTCAAATATCAATTTCGTAGTCAAATGAGTGATGACTGACTTAATAATTATTTTCTACCATACATTGAGAAATAAATATTTCACTTGATTCCTAAGGAACCTTTTATGCAATACTATCAATTGCAGAGTAGAATAAAATATTTTAATCATTGTTTAATTTTTTAAAGATAATTAAATACAAGTTTTTATATTGAATTTTGCATTTTTCATTTTTTTTAAACTAATTTATTAATATAATAAATTTCCCCCCATAAATGAAATGATGGTTGTGTGCCTGATGATTTGGTTCATGCATTAATATCAAGGGTGTGATTGATGAAGGGGCAATAAAAAATATAAATTGTAAAATCATTCCAATTCAAATAAAAATAACCAACTAGCAAAATCAACAAAATTAACAACATTTGTACCAAGAAGACGCTAATTCTCTGACTTATAAAATCTTACCATATTCATACCAAATGAATATATTCCAATCATGATCACAAAATCAAATCTCACATAAACTTGAAAGTTATATGTATGATCCCAAATCCTAAGGCGGTGTTTGACTGCATCTTAGATTTACAAACATTGGGAAATTTATTTTAAATCTTTGATTTTTTGGTTTTTGGTTGGATTTAAGCTAAACCCATCCTTAAATCCTATTATTAATATGCTGCCAAACACCACCTAATAATCCCCAATAGAGCCAAACAAAAATTCAACTTATCACCACTTTGAACCAACGCAATTTCACAATGAAGCATCATTAAAAGATGCTCCCAGATCAAAGAGCGTTCAACTGCCTCACATTCGAAGGATAAACAAGTGGTGGCTCCCCATCAACAGCATCTGTGGCGATGATCTCGCCGGCGGCCTCCGTCGGATGGTATAAATCCCAGAATATATGGTTTTTCCTGTTTGGACAGACGAAAGAGATAGGCGAGCATGGCAACTTTGCATTCAAGTTTCCCAGCCCACAGCAAGCTGCCTTCACCTCCGTAAATCCTGCAACAAACTACATATTAATATACTTCTTACACATTAAAGATGAAAAGATTGAAACTTTTTCACAAACAAAGCTTTCTATTATGACTAAGTTGGATTCCAATTCGTTATACCATAACTATCTGAGTTCTGAATCAGTTGTAGCAGAGCAAGGCAGGTGTCCAAGAAGGAATAGTTGAAGTCACTGAGCTGAGACTTCATCATCTTCAGAAGAGAAATTGCTGCATCATTATAGAGATCAGCACATAATTGGCCATTGCATTACAATCCCCAGTCTTAGTCTGAACTCTGAGAGCTGGGCAACATCCTAGAGGACCTGTGCCCACGAATACAAATTTGCGGCCCCCGAGATTGTACATCTTCTGAATGGGTTGGTTATAAATGAAAATGTTAGAAACAGAGATGAGAAAGATCAAGAATTGATTGAGATGTGATTATATTTTTAATTACTTGTAGCTGTAATTGCAGAGTGGAGATGAGAGAGGCTAAAAATTGCTGAGGAGTGATCTTCATGTTGCCGAGATAGAGAAAGATGTCATTGCTTCCTATGATGAGGATGAAGATGGAGTTGGAGAGGAGAGAAATTGCTGAAACGGCTCCATTTTTCTCCACAATTGAAGCATATAAAATGGAGAAGTAGTCTATTTGTTTGTTCAGGGAGAGGCACTCGCCCTGTAATTTTGTTTCATTACATAATATTTTACATAATATTTCACATTATGTATGTGTATATATATTTATATGGATTGATTGAGAGAAGTAATTACTTTGTGGGTGCTGTCTAAGATTCCAGCACCACCGGAGGCGAAGTTAACGCCATTGAGGAATGCTTCAGGTTTGTTAGAGCTGGAGGAGATGGCCAGGTAAGGAGGTGGGGATGGCAAGCCGACTTTTTCATCTATCAAAATTTATAGAAATAAATTAATACTTATATAGCACATACATAAACATTTCAGGAGCATCGTTCAAGATCTAAAAACAATTATTGCTGATTAATTGAATGGAGTTAATTTACATAATTTATATAAATTAATTTTTTTATTTTTACTGAACGAAAATTAAATGAGTTTAAACGAGTCATACTTGTGTTTTTTTTTTTTGTATATTAATGCTATAATCATTTATTTCTAATTTGGATGCTAACACATTGTAAAATGACTTCTTTGGTTGTTTCATAAATTGCCCATGTCATTAATGAGGAAAAATTATTACATCAGTATTATGCGCGTAGGGTGACGTGCGTAGCCAATGAAATCACGCCACGACACCCCACGCGATAGGAAAAAAAATGATGTGGCAACACAGGGAATATTCCCCCCCCCCCCCCCCCCCCCCCCCTCTGTGTTATTCATGTGTTATTGTGAGTTATTCATGTGTTAGTGATGTGTTATTGTATTATTGTAACACAAAAAATATTCTCATGACACAATAACACATGAATAACACATAATAACACCACAATAACACGGGGAATATTCACGACAGAGATAAAACGACGCGGTAACATTGGGGAATATTCTCCTCATGTTATTCATATGTTATTGTATGTTATTCATGTGTTATTGATGTATTATTGTGTTATTATAATACCAGGAATATTCCCAGGACACAATAACCACAATAACACATGAAATGAATAACGCAGGAGGAATATTTCTCGTGTTACCGCGTCATTTTTTTTCTATCGTGTGGGGTGTCGTGACGTGATTTCATTAGCGACCCACGTTACTCTACATGCGTGATACTGATGTAATATTTTTCCCACGTGATACTGATGTAATATTTTTCCCATTAATGAGAGCCACCAGATATCCCGTGGCTAAAATATCAAGCATGTGCCTGCCCATTGAAGGGTAAAATAGTATTTACATTCATGTCCTCTTGTCCTTTCTAGAATTTTTTTTTTATTATTATTGCTTTAACATTATAATTTTAACATTTTCATTTCTTAATTTTCAAATTTGCTTTTTTTTTTTTTCTAACAGTAACAAGATAACATATTTCTCATGAAATTTCTTATGAATATGATATTTGGAAATACGAAAATGAGTGGGCGGATATTTTTTTTTAAATGTATAAATTAAAATAAACAAATTTGAAAATACAAAAAATTTTAGAAATCATATACTGTAGCCTAAATTGTTGTGGTTTTAAATGATTTTTAATTTTTATATTATTAGAAATAAATTTATTTGGTGTTTTTTTTAATGATATTTTTAAATAGATAAATGTAAGATTTATATACGGACAACTCGATTATTATGTATTTACGAATTTAACACCTAAACTTTAATGCTTATATATATATATA
>NW_018164644.1:4638808-4666593 GCF_001263595.1 Phalaenopsis equestris
TATATATATATATATATATATATCAGTTTACTTTTGTTTGAATAAAAAAAACATAATAATACATAGAAATTGAGTGGTATGCTTGTAAATGCCCCCAATAAAAAAATAGTAAAAAAGCCCGAATGACATTTAAATTAGTTAAAACTTTTCATATACTAGCATTTTAAATTTAATTTTTTAGCACAACTTTTTTTATGTACAACCACAATTAAGGGTGTAAAAGAGTCGAATCAACTTAAGCTTGAGTATTTATTAATCATGTCTGACTTCGAGCTCGAGCTTAACTTAAAGAGTTCGGGCTAACTCAGGCGCCAGCTTGTTTAGCGTGAAATGAGGAAAAAAATATTAATTTAAATTAGTATTATAATGAAATTATAAAAAAAAAAAATATTCAGGATTTATTTAATAAGAAATAATTTGATATAAAATATAATATATACATATTTTTTACATTTTAAAGAAAAATCTTTGAATTTTAATAATATTTATGTGTAATTTTTATTGATTAGTTTTAAAACATACTGGCTCATCAGAGCTAACGAGTTCACTCAACTTCAACTTGGCTTGTTGGCTCATTTAGCTCAATACACGAATCACACTTATGAAAATGAGCCCGAGATGTCTCACGAGTAATTGGCTCGACTTACTTACACCCTAAACCCTAAACAACCGTCCAAAAGTGAGCTATTACGACGCATTGAAAGGAATACACAATTATTCATGTCACTTTGAAGTAGTTTTTATCGAAGAAAGCAATCGAAGATGTGCACCGACAATTTTTTCAAGAATAAAATCTCAAAGTCCAATTATAATGAAAATAAAATTTAATTCTAATTTTTTTTCTAATAATATATAAAACATTTAGTGATTAAACTAACAAGAAACCATAATATTTTATGCATAAATATACTTATTTACATAATACATCGTAAATTAAAACTAAAAAAAAATAAAAAAGTAAGGTTAGGTTGGGGAGAGAACAAAAACCCATGAAGTCAACGGCATTCTTGCCGTTGCAGAAGCGGCGCCAAAGTCAACGCCATTGTGGGGGAAGTTGGCCTTTATCCGCGTGAAGAGATGGTCATTGTTCCCCACATCGGCCAGCGAGTCGCCGAACACATACACCGCCGTCTTCTCATCGCCGATTACCTCGCTCGGCATAAAACCTAAAAACAATAAGAGAAGAAGAAGAAGAAGAAGAAGAAGAAGAAGAAGAAGGCCGGGCATTTCAGAGAGCTTCAAGTTGAGAAGGACTGTTTTCTGTATGTAGAGAAAGTCTGGAATATTTGTGTCTAACCATACATATCCATCATTTTAGAGGAAGTTCACATTGATGACACGAACCCGACAAAAATAGAGCTCATTGTCCAGTTCGAATGGTTAAGTAAGCTCGTGTTTGATTCGTTCGTTAAGTTAATGAGCGGAACACGAACAATTTTTTTTTAGACTCGAAATATAAATGAGTCAAACATGAACAACTCTTTGCTCGCTCGTGTTTGGGTTGTTTTAGATCGAAATTAAAAAAAAATCATATAATTATTTATATAATAATATATTTTATATATTATTTATATAAAAATATATATAATACATTTATATCTAAATTTAAGTCACAATAGCTTGTGTGATAATGTAGTTTTGTGCCTTTGTTTGCATAGATTTGGTGCAGATTTAAATTCAACATTCTACATATATATTTTTTCCAATTAATTTTGACTAAGCCAATTTCATGCATGAGTCAAACACGAACACACTGTTCACAAACCGATTTCAAACACGAGCCGATTTCAAAAATGAGTGATTTCGAAAGAGTTGAACGTGAGCCAAGCCTAACCTCACTCAAGCTTGGCTCGTTTATAGCCCTATATGACACATAATTCTATGTATTTACATATGTGATTTCTATGATTAAATAATTATATTTTTTAAGACTTTGGAGAAGTGGAGATGTTTGTCTTAGTTTAGAAAGAGAAAGTAACGGTAATATTTGAATGTGATAGAGAAGATCTGAGTGTTATATATGATTTTAAATATGAAAATTCGGGAATTACTTATATAAATGGATAAGAATTGTGAGGTAAATATTTAATCTCTTCATTCACAGAATTTAGTGGGTTTAAACATGAAAAATAAAATTGATTATAATATTCTAATGTAATTTTGAGGATGGCTGTAATTATTTAGAGATTTTTGTTACAATGACTCACAACTACTAGACTAAAGCAAGGAGCATACTTGTAATTGTATCAAAAATGTTAAAGAATTTTGGAAGCTTTCAATTGGTGAACAGGGTCTATTCGTACAAGACTCATTAGTTATAAATAATGAGGAACACTTGAAGGGAATGTAGGAAGTTGGGCTGTCAATTTGGCTCGTTGTTCGTGAACAGCTTGTGTTCGGCTCGTTAAGCAGCTCGTGTTCGGCTCGTTCACGAACAAATTTTTAAGCTCGAAATGTAAACGAGTCGAACACGAACAACAGTTTGTTCGCTCGTGTTCTGCCCGAAATGGCTCGAAAAAAAATTATATAACTTTTTATATAACAATATATTACATATATTATTTATATAATAATATATTATAAATATTTATGTCTAAGATTAAATCATAACACCTCATGTGTCAATGTAGTTAGTGTCTTCTTTTATATATATTTGATCAAAGTTCGAATCTCACACTTTACATCTATTTTTCTCAATTTTAGTTTAATGAGTCAATTTCTAGCCGAACACGAACACACTGTTCACAAGCTGATTTCGAACACGAGCCGATTTCGAACACGAGCTATTTCGAACGAGCCGAACACGAGTCAAGCCTGAGCTCGCTCAAGCTCAGCTCCTTTACAGCCCTAGTGGGAAGGGAAAAAAAAATCAGTTTGTTATAGAAAGAAGAGGATAGCTTGTAGAGAGTGATGAGAGAATCCTGGAGATCTTATATCAAGGTGATTTGAGAGAGAGATCTTGGTAAAATGAGAGCTCATTTGTCAATGTAAAAGCTCTGTATATCTTATTTATTGCCTTAGTGGATTTGATAGATGATTTCTCTCTCATAGATGTAGGTCCCATGAAGCAAACCACGTAATGCTTGTCTTCTTGTTCTGTGATCTTTAAGCTAGCATTTGGTTCTTTGTGTTGCCCGTGGTGAGTTTCTAGGCAAGGGGAATTGGTAGTTTCCCCAACATTTTTAATTCAACTATTTTAATAAATCTCATTCCAGCTTTACTGTTACTTGAATTTAAAATATTACTTGTAACAAAAAATGATTAATTTTTAATGTTAATTATTTGTCGGTGCAATTCATTGGTTTCAATTATTGAAATCAACATTCTCATCCAATCGCTTTTTTAGTGGCTGAAAAAATATTATACCAATTTTACAATTTCAACCTTTCCCATTAATTAATTATTAAAATCCAAAAAACAATATTGATAAGGACTTCTATCCAAATTTGATTTTTTTGCAAATGCAATTGGTCCGCTCATGACGTCCGTCGGAAGGGCACTCGGTAAAATTGGGAAAATATTTGCATACATAAGACGTACGCAGCGCTGCGTACGTCCAGAGGTTATTCAGGGGGTAACGGGGGGTTATATCAGGGTTATACCCCTTTGTAACCCCCCTGTAACCTCTTTGTAAACTACCTATAATTTACAAATGAGTTTCGTGCTTCTGTAGTTTCATGGGTATAAATAAGTTACACGGAGGTTACAAGAGAGTTACACGGAGGTTACAGGAGGGTATAACCGAATATAATCCCCATGTACCCTCTGAATAACCTCTGACGTACTCAGCGCTGCGTACGTCTTATGTACGTAAATATTTTCCCGGTGATTGGGTCGATTCTTAGCCGCCGATATTTCTATGGATGGATACATTTTCATTATTGGATAATAAATTAATTTTGTAAGTATGATTGAATAAATGAATGGCTGAGAGTTTTTAAATCATTATTATTATTTTTATTATTTAAATGTATGGATTGATCGGAATTTTAAACCAATAATTTGGGAGTTTTTTTTTTTTCTTTCTTTTTACTTTGAAATTAATGTATTTTGTGAGTTTAATTTAAATATTGGATGGAAATGTTAAAATTGTATTAATATAGATAATGTTGAAATGAGGTGGATAATATTAGAATTTTTTTTTCTATTAAAATGGATGGTCATTTTAATTTATCTTTAATAAAATTTAGAATCGATATAGTGATTATTTATCTCATATTTTATTTGATCGTGCTTACAAATTAATTTTCTATAATCAAATGTCAATCCATATTTCTATATTTACTTTTAATAAAATTTGTTATCTAAGCAAATGTGCAAATATTATAAATTTGGATAGTAAAATCAGACTGAGACAAAATTGAATCAAATGAGTTTTGATATGGTTTTGAGTTTTGATACGCCACCAACAAATTTTCATCATCTGGCATGAATCTCAAGATAATATGTTAAGCAGAAAATATTCAAATTTTTATAAAAAGTCATCCAGAGCTTCGATTTCAGCAAACTTATAGTCAAACTGACCGGCTTAATGAGACGGACCTAATAATATGAAAACTAGCCCAATCCGAGTCAAATCAAGCCCAGATCAAGTCATTGAACCACACTTAGATGATTTTCGGACATATTTAGAAGGTCAAACAGCTGTCGAATGTGATAAGTTTACACTCCAATCGAGCGGCTCGACAAAACAAATCCAACGATCCCAAGATCACTCAATTATGATATCATTAAGGCACTTAAATGTCCATTAAACGTTGTATGATCGAGGAAAGCTCTCCGGATCGTCCGATCAAAAAAATTCATATTCCTACATTAATTGCACCCAGAACACTATAAATAGAGCTCCATCCCTCTCATGGGAGGAGGAGGAAGTCTAGAGAGAGAGTCTGAGGCCTTGAGGAGAAGCTTCAGCTCAGCACCACCGTCGACCTTCGTCGACCTCTGTCGACCTTTATCGACCACCACTAATCACTATCGATCACCATCAACAACACCATTAATCGATGTTGTAATCTAAAAAATATAGTTACTCTTTCTCGTCTGTGGGACAATGAATTCCTGTAATCAATAATTAATCATCAATTAATAGCGGATTTCCGCAACTGGACCAGACCTCGTGGTTTTTCCCTTACATGTTTTTCATGTAAAAACTTCTGGAGTCATCATCGCTTGTTTTTTCTTTCACATGTGTGTGTGGTGAACTTTCGTACAACGCTAAGACGATAGTCCGTTACTCTACTGCCGCGAATTTTCTAGTACACATCAGTTTGGCGTCATCTGTGGGAAAGTCTCAATCTCATCACTGAAGTACTTGCTCAATTTTCTACATGGCTATCAGACAAAATATTCGGGACAACGGAGTAGCTCGCTCTAACTCCCATCGTTTCAGGGAACAATCACGAAATCAAGGGCGACATGTTTCTTCATCTTCCCGCCCTGTAAGATGTTATCCCAACGAGGGGGTTTCAGGTCCTTCTATGGAAGAACGAATATGTCTAATGGAGGAGTCTCAATTGGAGATCATACAATTCTTACGAGGGATCCAATAACCATTGTCCACACTGATGAACGAAACTCGTTTACCATTAAATCCACAACCTACGAGAAATATACCGCCTGGAGGAACTCATATCGCCCCCCTGCTCAAGAAGGAAAACATGTTTCAACATTATCATAAAACAAAAAATAAAAAGAAGGAGAAGATACTCAGGGGTAAATAACTAACATAATCAAATAATTAAACAAGATGATCCACATGCATCATTCATACAACATCATAGTAACATTTGTGAGATTCAAACAACATGACAAAAGCAAACACACTACAAGCATAAAAGTAGGAGCACAACACTAATCAACGTCAACATTCTCCTCCGCTCCGTCGTCGTCATTAAAGCGCCTTCTCCAATTCACTCTCGATGTCATCACCGTCAAAATCTGAGGAAAAATCCTTCGAATCTTGGCTAAGAGTGAGCCCCTCCACGACAATCCCAGTTCGACGTTGCACTGTTCGACTCCCCTCCAGAAAACCTTGGATGAATCCTTCCTCAGTAAACCACCTTTGATGCTCCTTTACCTCAACATCAAGCACCCAATCACGAGCCTCTTGAACATAGTCTCGAATGATAGTCTTAAACTCAAGAGAGTTCTTAAATCCTCGACTGCTTTACACTTAACTTCTGAGAGATAAACATTTTTTTGCGGACCTAAAAAGTCAGATCTCTTTTTCTTAGGCTAACACCGTCGACTTAAGGGCTTTCACGCTTTTATTAATTTCAGGAAGATTGGCTCGCGCTTCCACCAACCCCTCCCGAGTTTTCTTGAGATCCTGAAGCTGCAACGAGAGGGAGGTTGTCGTTGTTGAAATTTTTATCTTGCACTCTGTCAATTGTGACTCCAGAGATGTAATTGTTTCAACCCCAGATTCATACCAACGCTTGTACTCGCCTTGAAAATATTTGATCTTGATAAACTCGGAGTTCTAGTTTCTCAATGCCAGTCCTAGCCCCTGCTGGATTTCCACCATCTTATCCACCTAGAATAAAAGAAATGTGGGTAAGAGAGATTAAATGACTATATAGTAGCAGAAAATGAAAGAAACTTACAAAACTTTCAGCTTCCAGGAGTCCAGTACATTCATGAGACAAGATATTTTCTGGAACATGAATAGTTGAAGGGCTTGGTAAGGGCTCCCGTGATGTTTCAACTTTCTTTTGTTTCTGAGGTGGTACTTCACATTCACTACTCGTTGGGAGCCGCTTTGAGGATTTTGCGAGGGCTAGCTTGGAAGGTCTCTTCTTATATTTCTTTAACACTACAACTGTTGACCGTTCGGGATGGAAAGAAAACTTGACCTTGAACAATGATTTCTCACTCAAAAATTTGTAAATATATTGTGTCTCAAGCAACAGCTCTTTTAAGTCACGAAATCCTAGCATCTGCAATATTCCCTCTTTGGTAGTCTGAAGAGAGACAGGCAATTGTTGAAACCTTCCTAACCTCTCGCGATGCCCCCAATCATTTTTTGCAAAGAAGAATCTTACGGACCATTGTCTTATTGGTTTCATTAGGCGGAAATCCAACGTCTTATGCGTAAACAACACACAACCATGCGTATCAGTAAAGAAACCACACAGTCGTGCCAAATTTGTCGTTGTTAACTTGAACCTGCGACTCCTGAAGAAAAATGTCAACCCAATAACGACTGTCACCACCCAACAAGACAACTGAGCAACGCAAACCCCGAACACCTTCATAATATCAATAAACTCAGGTGCCGGAGGAAATCGTAGGCCAACTTTCAAGGTTCAAGACTGCCTCATGAATAGCGACATATCCAGAAGGAGGAGAATACACTCAATCAATTGAAGTTGGCAATTTCACCACCATATAGTTCGTGAAATAATACTTCTTTCGAAAAAAATATCAAGTCACTCTCCTTCAAAGTTGACATAAGATCCTCTGGTTTGTGACTTTTCCTCTGGTTTTCAGCAGAACGAGGTTCTCCAGTTGTCGTCATTTCCGCGACAGTATACAACAACGCTTCACCGCAACAGTTCGTAGCGACGCTTCACAGGAAAGGATCATCATGGCATTTCACAGCAACAGTTCGTCGCAACTCTGCACCACAATGTTTCATCGCAACTCTTCATCACAACTCTTCATCGCAACTCTACACCACCGCAACACTTTGTCGCAACTCTTCATTGCTACTCAGGACTATTTTCTTCTTTTGGGAAATCCCTGATTAGCTGAAAACTTCGCATCTACCCACTCCTTCAGACCCCTATTTATAGGCTCAAAAAGAACCTTGGCCAAAAAATGAATGTTAATATAAAAATCTAAAAAAATGTGCAAGCATTAAATGCTAATAAATAATAATAAATAAATATTAAAAAAAGAGTTAAATTCTATTAATCTTCTTTTTGGAATTCAAATTCCTGATTTCTTTAAATTCCTTAATATGTTCAAATTTCTTTATAAAAATATTATTTATTCTGTTTTAATTGGGATTCAAACGCTCCCTCTCCCACATGAAACAAATGATACTAATCAACTAAGCTGAGTTCAACTTTTTATTTATGTAAGGATAAAAATTATTCTTATGATACTCTAGATATTGATAATTCTGGACGATAAAAATGGTCTTGCCCCAAAGTAGGGGGCAACTGATACACCACCAACAAATTTTCATCATCCGACACGAATCTCAAGATGATATTTTAAGCAGAAAACATTTAAATCTTGATAAAAAGTCATCCAGAGATCCAATTTTAGCAAACTTATAGTCAAACTGACCGGCTTGATCAGACGAACCTAATAATATGAAAAGTAGCCCAATTCAAGTCAAATCAAGCCCAGATCAAGTCATTGAACCACACTTTGATGATTTTCGAACACATTTGGAATGTCAAACGGTTGTCGAATATGGTAATGTTATACTCGGGTCGAGCGGCTCGACAAGAAGAATTCAACAAGTCCAAGATCACTCAATTCTGACATCATTAAGACACTTAAATGCTCATTAAACGTCGTATGATTGAGGGAAGCTCTCCAGATCGTCCGATCAAAATGATCATATTCCTTCATTGATTGCACCCAGAACACTATATAGAACACTATAAATAGAGTTTTATCCCTCTCATGGGAGGAGGAGGAAGTCTAGAGAGAGAGCTTCAGGCCTTGAGGAGAAGTTGCAGCTCAGCACCACCGTCGACTGTCGTCGACCTCTATCAACCTTCATCGACCACCACTAACCACCTTCGATCACCATCAACCAAACGTCATCAGTCAACGTTATAATCTAAAAATTATAGTTACCATTTCCAGTCTGTGGGACAAGGGATTTCTGTAATCATCAATTAATAGTGAATTTCCGCAACTGGACCAGGCCTCGTGGGTTTTCTCTTACGACTTTTCCACGTAAAAACTTCTAAAGTCATCACCGCTTGTTCTTTTTTCATCTGTGTGTGTGTTGAACTTTCGTACAGTGCTAAGATGATAGTGTGTTACTCTACCACCGCGAATTTTCTAGCACGCATCAAGTCTAATATAATTTAGGCCGGGTACAAATAAAAAAAAAAGAAAGAAGTACGAATGAGCTCAACTGAAGAATGAGAAGACAAATCAAGAGAGTTAACGGCAATCATGTTGATGGCTTAGTCAATGGTCAATGTGATTGTATGGACAACTGACTATTTGAAGCATTATAAGATGAAGGCTGGCGACAAAATTTTCAAATTTGATGTTTTGTTTACCTAAGTTTTATTTTTTATCTCAATTTTATTCTAGATTGATTTTCATCTTTGTTTCTGCAATAGCAATAATATTCTCTTCATCGTTATGTTCTGTGATTGTAGATTTCTCTTTGACGCGGTGGGATGAGCATTTATCACGATCCTTTAAGAGAAATATAAATGACAGATAATCGACAAGAAACTTGAAGATGTCGAAAACCTTAGTTATCAAAATATTGATTCTAGTCGATATTGTGATGATAATTATTTTGTTATTATTATTATTAGGACAACTTAGTTCCTGTTAAAATTAAAGACTTGTGAGACTATCCAAGTATTTTGATGTATTAGCTTATGCGACTTGAAGTATGTACTAATGTGGGACTTATTTATGTGGCTCATATAGACTTGAAGCATGTAATAATGTGGTTTTTATAGACTTGAAATATTTTGATGTGTTAGCTTTCTGAGTAAATCAATTTTTATGTTTTCAATTAGTTGTCATCTTTGTTTCTGCAAAGATGACAATAGCAATAAAACCCCTCTCAGGATTGATTTTCATCTTTGTTTCTGCAATAGCAATAATATTCTCTTCGTCGTTATGTTGTGTGATTGCAGATTTCTCTTTGACGCGGTGGGATGAGCATTTATCACGATCCTTTAAGAGAATTTGTCTCGTTATAATTGAAGAAAAACACCTAATGAAGAACTTTTAAATATCAGCAATACCGATTTATCTAGTTTTTTTTTTTTTGTAGCTTTTTGTAATTCTTTGTTTCATTTGTAGTTTTTTGTAATGGCATGAGTCTAGTAGATGATGTTTCAGAGCCTAACTTATGAAGTTTTAATCAAGAAATCTACAATGTGTGAATATTGAGGTGATCTCAAATTGTTAATTGCTTGACACAGACTCACTTTTGATATAACATTTTCTTTTATAAATTAGTAATTTAAAATGTGTTATTGCAATAAAAACTTCAAAAATATTTTCTTAAAAAGAAACTAAAATATGTAGATTCATACAAAGACAAAGTAAATGAATCACTATTGGAGATGAAAAAATAACCAATTTAAGCACTAAAATAACAAAATTGAGCATTCGCAATAGTTGTGAATTGTTCAAAATGATTCACTAAGTGCAATATACACTAAATTTGTAGAGATTTTTTGTAACTTTTCATTGACACCAAAAACATCAAAATCAGGCTAGATTTGATCGATTTGTGTTGATTTATTTGTACCAAATCCATTTTAAATATATATATATATATAAGAACTTGGTGGCATTAGACTAACTACAATTTCATTTGTATAAATCAAATGCAGTCGTAGAGAATCTTGTTGTCTATCCAATTTAGGGTTTAGGGTTTAGGGTGTCGAAATCAGACAAAAATTGAGAGATGTAGTTTGATTTAATTATAATAACTTAATTATTCATTTTAAAAAAAATTTAAAGCTGAAGTAGCTATTTTGGTTTGCGACTGGATGCAAAAAACTAATGCTTGTTAATATGGGCGACTGCACACAGTTAAAAAAATAGTTTTTCTTCTCTACCGATTTAGCTCATATAAGTAAACAAAATATCTTATTTAAAAATATCGCAGGTGAAGGTCATTCCCAAACAAGTTGGCCCTAGGGGTTAAACAAATGGTCAACATTGGACCAAACAGTTCGTTCAATCCTTCCTTGAAGGTGGCTATTATTTGCACATAATGGATTGATGACAAACGCTACGTTTTAGCAATTACCTTCGATGGCTAAGGGGTTCATCCCTCAATCTCTATTTTGTATGAGTTGTTAGCAATATTGTTTGATTAGAATAACACACATTCATTGTTGTAAAAAATATCTGATAAATTCTACTTTTCAATTTACAGAAATTGCCACAAAATCTTCATTTTGGGAGTTGGTTGCATCAATTGATTGTGCTTTATAAGACGAACATTTTGTTTTGTAAATGATAATATGATTGTTACTATTTTCTTGATAAACTCCAATTATAGCAATGAATTTATTCAAAAATATTCTATCAATCTAACCATTGAACCTTAGCTTGATATTTTTATTGGGATGAAGCCTATGAAATATTATATCCGGATCAATGATGAGAGATATTGCTAGTGTTAGCTACCATTAGATCACCATCAACTAACCAAGTCTATCTTGATTTTGTCAATTTACTCAGTACATCATAAAAATTCATCATGCCCCGTTTCAACTAAAATTTATTAAATTTAGAGTATTCAAATCTTTGATCATAAATATTATTAGTAGTAGGTACCAAGCATCAATAGCTCAAGTTCCTCTTAATATCATCAATTCATTTGATCAACATAAATGTCAATTTTTTGCTCTGATCCATCCAAAGTTTGATCATAGGGGTGAACAAGGGGAGGGTACCATCACATCTTTCATTGTTCATAACTATAATGAATACTTTCATACATTATGTATAATACAAATTACTCATCTCGTAATCTATAAATGATTCTCAATTTAATTTATTTAGAGCATTCTAAGCTGAGGAGCATCCAAGATAAATCATGTAGATCTTCTCTGAATTTTGTAACCCAATTGATCACTTAGATATATTAAAGTTTCATTGGGACATCATTATCTCATTCTACACATTATAGCTCAACTTGCTCTTTCATGTTGTCATATCCAATTATGTGCTTTAACTTTGCTTATGCTGCAACTTCGCTAACAATAAATCAATTTATGACTCAAACCACAATTGCATTACAATCATCTCTTTCAAGACTTATGTTCCAAACTTTCTTGTTATTCTAATAAACTCCATCAAGACAAGCTTATGTTGTGATCTCACTTCCATTATAATTGTAGCAACATCCAAACAAACGTAGCAATCTCAATTATTTAATAAATTTCTCCTTCCAAACATTTGTTGCACCCTCACGTCTATCATAACCATCTTGAAATCCCACGCTGCAACCTCACTTGTGCCATGAGCATTGCCACATACAAACATGTATCAATTGCCCTTCGAAGACACACTTCTTCTTCCAAACATCTTACAACTATCTCCTTCAAAATCTTTACCGCAACATCATCGACTAAAATAAAAGTATATGACACCACCAATTCTAATTAAACCGCCTAAACAAGGTACTCCTAATATTTTTTGTATAGATTACAAAAATATATAAACATACAGAAAAACTATTTTTCATAGCATATGTTATGCATATGAAGTGTGAAGTCTAACATGGTGACCAACTCTAGAGAGCCAAAGAATGCAATATTCCTTCGTGTCAATTCCCATATTTGTTATTCATTTCATCTGCCCCATAAGATATATAAGCTATTCATTGAACTGATCAGTCAGAAAATAAAGTAATAATAAATATAATAGTGTTGCTCATTGAACAATAAGAATATCTAATTCATATCACATTAATCATAAGCTAAAACTTATAAAAGAAGGGCCTCCTTCGGTGAAAAGCTTTTATTTATGTAACACAGCAATAGAAACTGATTAAAAAAAATATAATGTGCAAATTTATGATTGATTAGCAGCTAGAAATAAAAAAAAACACAAGCTATCATCTTTAATTGCAGCATATCAAATTCATGCACAGGAGTCAATCAAAATAAAACGAAAGAAATAAAATGGTGTCCCGTCCCAAGCATTGGGGCGGCTATTATTGCACAAAATAATAATAATAATAATAATAATAATAATAATAATAATAAAATAATAAAATAAATAAAGAGTAAATTAACATGTAAAGAAATATGATTATCACTGATCAGAGCAGCAAGAGTTATGGAGGTGAGCTTGGTGGTGGCGTTCCTCCATCTTCAGAGGCATTGCCATACTGATGCTGCTGTGTAGATGATGAACCGTGTGGAAGCATCTCAGGATGCCTCATATCCACCATCAATGAACTGAAATTAGAAGGATCATAGAAACAAGGAATTGATTGATTCAGTTCTTCAACCCCAGGAATCGTCGCCGCCGCCGCCGCCCCCCCATGCGCCGCCTCTTCCATCGGCACAATATCCACCAAAAAATCAAACATCTGATGATTCGCAACTGCTAGAGAGAGGTCGCTCTTCAGCAAAGTCTTTCGCTTGTTCAGCTCGGCCTGAAAGTACGCACGATGCGTCAGCTCCAGGATGAACATCTCGCACGCCTTCGAGAAGATCACCGGCGTCTCGGCGGCGATCATCTTGACTTCTTCGTCAGCCTTCATGATCTTCTTGATCCTGGCCAGGGGGAGGCTGTGATTCTTGAAGTCCTTGATGGCTAGGACTTCCTGCAGCTGATCTGCCCAGAAGAGCTGAAGCCGGAGCTCCTGCTGCATAAACTGTGGAGGCGGAAGCTGCTGTCGAGGAATTTGATATTGTGAAGGATATGGATAGGGGAACTGGATCGGCATCCCGTTTGGCAGCAGTTGTGGATTGGTGCCCATTATTTGGTTTGTTAGGAGTCCATTGGTGACTAGCGGGAACTGGAATGAATCCATGACATCCTGCTGTGATTGCTCCGTCTCATTCTGCGTGTTCGTTGAAACAATGTTCGGATCAGCATTTTGTATCAGCATTTTGTCAAATAATCAATATGATGCGGGAAAAACGATTTTATGTGTTTGCTTTGGCTCTAATGTTGTTCTTTGCACATTGGCACTATGCAATTTTTGGTGTTTTACCACTTCACTTGTATCAATCTTACATTTAGAGAAAAGCAAATATTTGTTACTGATTGTGATGCAATCTCATTCTCGAGTCTTTATAGTCAGCAATTCGATGAAGCCGGCAATTCGATGATGCTAGCCAACTCCAAAAATTAGGTGAGCAAGGAATCCAGAAGAGGAGCTTAGATTGAGAAGGATAAACTATTCAAGAATGTCATCAACTCCGAAAATATAAGATTACAGATCATTTTCATTCCATTTCTTCAATGTCTTCAAATACAAATATTTTTAGAATACAAGATTACTGATCATTATTAACTAAATAATTAACTGTGCTTATTAATGTAATACAAGAACTAGCCAATGTAACATCTTATCAGATTGTCATTTAACGCGAAACTTATTTATGCTTAAGGTTTTACTGATTACTGGGTTAGCTTGCCTGTGCGCCAAGTCTAAGTTTTGTTCGTTCTTAGTTCAAATTTCTCACCAAGTGATATCAAAGCAATTGGTTTAAATAAAGGCAATTAATTAATAACCTCCACCGTCTATATTGTTCATCAATGTTTAAGCAATTCGCATTATTCAGTGGTCATTTGGAGTACATCATTAGACAAAGTTGAAAAGAGTGTGTTTGACGGAGAAGAGACCGCTGACGAGGAGAAGTTTCAAGTGAGGGGGAAATTTGTTAATAGGCTCTTATATAAAAGAGAAATCCATCGATACAAAGGATATTGAACCCAACTTTGGAACTCCATTATCCACATTTCCAAACAAATGAAATTATGGAAATGAATTTAAAAAATTTGTTGAATCAACTGCAAACAATATCAATAAAAATAATAATAATAATAATAATAATAATAAGTGTATGTATAGCTATTGCCATATATCAAATCGAGCTCACCAGCTGAAGTAGTTGGATTGAGCCCACTTGACAAAATGGCTGAATCGAGCCCATCTGCTGAAGTGGCTTAATCGAGCCAACTTGACGAAATTGTTGAATCTCGTCTCTCCTAAAGAGGTAACCTAGCCCACCCCGCCTAGGGAGGGACAGCTATTTTGGGAAGGTCGTCATTTCTATCACAACTTTCTTCCTTTAAAGGCACCGTCTGACATCCACGTCACGGTTTTTTCAGCAAGACACTTTGGATCGATGTCCTGCTATATAAAGTGCATTTTCTATTATTTTCTCTTTTTATCTAAAAGGGAAGTCAAGAGGAGGTGAAGAGATGTTAAATCTTTTTCCAAAGTCATTCTCTCTCCCTCTCTAATATTGTTACCCAAGAAACCTCCTCCGAGCCATTTTTTCGGCTTTTCGGAAGTTCAAACTCAATACATGATCCTTAGAACCTTCTCTCAAACCTCTCATTCATTTCTCTCCCTAACACCTCTCTTCCACAAATACAAGATCCTTACCTCACATCCGTACTCACAAATAATATAGGACCTTACAACCTAAAATGATTCAACAATAAGATCGTAAACAAACATGCAAATGGAAAAATAAAAGTGCAAAAAAAGCCTAAACTTAAGCTTGATTTGAAACCAAATTGATACAAAGTTTTCCGGCATTTAAAATCAAGTTTGGCTACACCAAATGTAAAGATGGCAACAATTATCTCAAGATAATGCTTGCCAGTTTTCTAGAATTAGATCAATCCCAGCAGGTAGCAATCAATACTAACATCATATTTTAGCAGATAAATTATCTCGCCCATCTTCTCAAAGCAAAGATTAAGATCCATTCTTTCTTTTTTTTGTTTTAATTTTTACAGAAGAAGTTTAAGATGATGTTGGTAGAATTCGGACCAAAGACTTCAACAACAACTTCTAAAATTTGAATCAACCAATTTCTCAGAAAAATGATGATTTATACGTGACAGAAGATTCTCAAAGATATATTGATTATTTAGCGTCTTGACATTGTACTAGAATTCACCACAACCCCATAAAGTAAAAGAGAAATAAGCATGAGGAGACAAATCGACTTTTTACGTGAAAAACTTCCAAAAAGAGACTACAAAGGCCGAAGTTGAGAGTTGCATGAGTTGTGAGCTATATAGACAGTAGTTAGTCACATAAGTCGCAATTATGAGTTGTAACAACGTCGGTCAAACATAGGCTGGACTAAGGAGTTGTGTGAGTTATGAGATACGTAGATCGTAGTTGGTCAAATAGATCGTAGTGAGAAACTGAAATAAAGTTCAGAGACCGCTGAGGTTGAAGTTAGGAGGTGCGTGAGCTGTGAGTCATCAGCCATGTAAGACATAGTGGTGAGTTGTAATAATATCAGTTGGTCAGAGTAGCCAGAGTAGAGAGTTGCGTGAGATGTAACCCACATAGGTCGTAGTTGGTCACATAAGTCATGGTGATGAGCTGTAATAACCATTGTCGGCTGCAGAGACTAAAATTGCGAGCTGCATGAGTTGTGAGTCATGCAGGCCGTAATGGGTCTTGAAGACCATAATTATGACATGTGAAATGTTTGTAGGCCGCAAAAGCTAAAGTTGGGAGCTACTTGACTTGTGGACCACGTATACTATAGTGGTCACATAAATCGTGGTGATGAGCTATAATAACATATGTAGGTTGTAGAGGCTGGAGTTGGGAGCTGCTTGAGGTGTCAATCACTAGGCCATAGTTGGTCACATAGGCCATGGCGGTGAGTTGTAATAACATCTGTAGGCCACAAACGCAATAGTTAGAAGACGTTTGTGTTGTGAACCACGTAGGTAGTAGTTGATCACAGATCATAGAGGCTGTGGTGGTGAGAGCGATAACATCCGCAGACCACAGAGGTCAGGGTTGGGATTTACATGAGTTGTGAACTATGTATGTGGTAGTTTGTTATATAGGTTGAGGTGGCAAGCTGCAATAGCGTTTGTAGGCCATAAAGACCGAAGTTATGAGTTGCTTGAGCTATGGGCCACGCCGGTCGTGGTAGTGAATTGGAATAACTTTCGTAGGCCACAAAGACTGGAGTTAAGAGAAATATGAGAAGAGAACTTCAACAATAGGTAGTAATTAATCACATATCATAGAGACTGTGGTGGTGAGGTGCAATAACATCAGCAGACCACAGAGGCCAGAGTTGGGATTTATATGAGTGTGGACTATGTATGTGATATTTTGTCATATAGGCTGTGATGGCAAGCTGCAATAGTGTTTGTAGGCCATAAAGACTGAAGTTATGAGCTGCTTTCGTCGTGGGCCACGTAGGTCGTGGTAGTGAATTGGAATAACTTTTTTAGGCCACAAAGATTGGAGTTGAGAGCAATATGAAGAGAGAACTTCAACATTATTAATAAGACCACTCTATTATGAGTATGGCGATTGTAACCAGTTATTCTGGGGAGTAGCACTGTATCTGAGATATGTTGTTGCACTGTATGTAGGGAGCACGTTACATCATTTTTGTGGCATTGTTATAGTGTCTCCGAGGTGTGTTGCGTTGTATATGCTTCATTACTCTGCAAGGCTGGTCATTACTCTACACAATGCTTTGTTACACTGCATGATGATTCATTACTCATTAGTGTTTGTCGTGACTCTGTAAGAAGCTTCGTTGTAATGAGGAGGTGGCTAACGGTGGTCGATGGTGGCCGACGAGCAATGGTTAACTGTGGTCGGTGACCGTGGGAATGAGAAACGTTTGTCGAGCCCTTGATACAGTACAACAATAGAATTCGGCTCCTCCCAATCCAACCCTAGCTTCAATTTTTTTGGTTCAAGGCATACATCCTTTTCATCAAAAGGGTAGGAATTCATTTATAGTTTCTAGGAGAGGCCTCCCTGCAAATAAGAAAAGAATTTGAATCACTCCATTGAACGGTTCGATGAGATTTCCTTGATCGGGGTCAGTATTTGGTGGACATTTAACGATGTTAGAATTAAATCATCTTGGACTCATTGGATCCGCCTTGTCGATGTTTGATTTGACTATAAGCCTATTAGATTGGAATTTATTTGACTCTCCAATCAGGTCCTACAAGCTTTTAAAATGCCTTAACGATGCGATTTGGGCTTGATTTGACTCTTATTTGACCAATTTTTGTGTCATTATGTTTGTCTCGTATATTCGATTAGTTTGACTTTATGTTTTCTGAAATATGAGTTCTGGATGATTTTTAATTTAAGTTTGAATGTTTTTTTGTGTCGTGCCTCGAGATCTATGTTGAATGATGAAAATTTATTGATGATGTATCAATGATAAAAATTTAATAAGTTTTGCTCTGTTTAAGTTCAAATTTCTTGCCAAGTGATATCAAAGCCAATGGTTTAGCTAAGGCCAATTAGTTCATAAGCTCGTACGACTATATTTTTCACCAATGTTTAAGCAATTCGCATTATTCAGTGGTCATTTGATGTTCGTCATTGGGCAAATTTGAAGTGTGTTTGAGGGATAAGAGATTGCCGACGAGGAGTGCTTTCATGTGAGGGGCAAAATTATTAATAGGCTCTTATATAAGAAATAAATTTTTCAAGAAAAAGGCTATTAAGCCCAACTTTGGAACTCCATTATCCACATTTCCAAACAAATGAAATTATATAAATGAATTTAAAAAAATTGATGAATCAAATGCAAGCAAGTTCAATAAAAAAAGTAATATGTGTATATATAACCATATGCTAAATCGAGCTCACCTGCTAAAGTGGTCAAATCGAGCCCACCTGTTGAAATGACTGAATTAAGTTCATCGGTTGAAGTGGCAGAATCGAGTTCAACTGCTGGTGACAGAATCGAGCCCACTTGCTGAAGTGGCTGAATCGAGTCCACTAGACGAAATGGTTGAATCTCGTCTCTCCCAAAAAGGTAAACTAGCCCGTCCCACCTAGGAGAGGGACAACTATTTGAAAAGATCCTCATTTCTACCAAGGACACAAATCTTTCTTTCTTTAAAGACACCGCCTGACATTCATGTCACGGTATTTTCATCAAGACACTTTAGATGAGTCTCTACTATATAAAGTGCATTTCTATTAGTTTCTCTTTTTTATAAAAAAGGGAAGTCAAGTGGAGATGAAGAGAGGTTAAATTTTTTTCCGAAGTCTTTATCTCTCCCTCTCTAACACTAAAATGAGAACTCTCCTCTGAGCCATTTTTTTCGACTTGTTGGAGGTTCAAACTCAATACATGATCCCTAGAACCTTCTCTCAAACCTCACATTCATTTCTCTCCCTTCCACGTCTCTTCCACAAATACAAGATCCTTACCTCGCATCCGTACTCACAAACAATATGAAACTCTACGTCCTAAAAAGATACAACAATAAGAATGTAAAAAAAAATACGAAGTGGAAAATCAAAGTACAAAAAACCCTAAACTTAAGCTTGATTTAAAATCAAATTCATACAAGGTTTTCTGGCATTTAAAATCAAGTTGGTTGTACTAAATGTAAAATACGACAGCAATTATCTCAAGAAAATGTCTGCCAATTTTCTAGAATTAGATCAATCCCAACTGGCCAATCAATCTTACCATCCTATTTTAGCAGATAAATTATCTCACCAATCTTCTCCAAGCAAAGATCAACATCCATTTTTTCTTTTTTTCCTTTTAATTTTTATGTTTAAGATGATGTTGGTGGAATTCAATCCAAAGACTTCAACAACAACTTCTAAAATCTAAATCAACCAATTTCTTAAAAAAAAAAGGTTGTTTTATACATGTCATAAGATTCACGGTGATAGAGTAATTATTAAGCATCTTAATATTGTACTAGAATTCAACATAAACCTATAAAATAAAACAGAAATAAGTATGAGGCACCTCAATTTTTTACATGACAAAACTCTAATAAGAGAAAAAAACCATGGGCCCTAGTCCAGTTGAAATAATTTGTTATGTAATTGTAAGTGCATATGTTCACTCTTCTTCTTCATAAAGGAAGATTTCGTTACAAAGTTGATCATCATAGGTATACAAGAGTACTTCATTGATAACATTTGTAATCTGACTTTAATAAACGTTGTTCTCGACGATGATATGCTGGAAGGGTCATAATTGGTTGTTATGAAGGCAATATCCCGTCATAAATGTTGTAAGCGATGGTTGTAGAGTCAGCTTGCCATAGAGACCATAGTTGAAAGTCATTGTAATAGTTAGTTATAAAGGTCACAGATGATTGTCTCATGAGCATCAATTGGTTATAGAGGTCATAATAAGTTGTATAAATTGCGAGTCACGTAAACCGTAGTTGATACGTAAGTCGTGGTAGAAAGCTATAATAACGTTCATATGCCACAAATGTTGAAATTGAGAGTTTTATGAGTTGTGAGCTACATAGTCAGTAGCTAGTCACATAGGTCGCAATTGTCGGTTGTAAAAACATCGATAGAACACAGAAGCCAGAGTAAGAAGTTGCGTGAGCTGTGAGTGAGATACTTAGGTCATAGTTGATCACATAGACAGTAGCAGGAAGCTGTAATAACTTTACAGAGGTTGAAGTTAGGAGGTGCGTGAGTTGTGAGTCATGTAGATCATAATGGTGAGTTGTAATAATATCAGTTGGTCGGAGGGATCAGAGTTGAAAGTTGCGTAAGTTGTGACCCACGTAGGTCATAGTTAAGCACATAAGCCGAAGTGGTAAGCTATAATAACATCTGTTAGCTACAAAGACCAGAGTTGTGAGTTGTGTAAGTTGTATTCTTGTAGATCGTAGTTGGTCACGAAGGTCATAGTTGTGACTTGTGCAAACATATGTAGGCCGCAAAAGCTAGAGTTGAGAGTTGCTTGGCCTATGGACCACGTAGGTTGTTGTTGGTCACATAGGTCGTGCTAGTGAGCTATAATAGCATCCGTAGGTTGTAGAAGCTGGGGTTAAGGTTTTTTAAGGTGTGGAACAATAGGTCGTAGTTGGCCACATAGGCTATGGTGATGAGTTGCAATAGCATTCGCAGGCCACAGAGGTAAGAGTTAGGAGATGCTTTTGTCGTGAATCACACTGGTCTTAGTTGATCACAAATCATAGAGGTTGTAGTGGTGAGGTGCGATAACACCTGCAGACCACAGAGGTCAGAATTCGGATTTACATGAGTTGCGTACCATGTATGTGATGGTTTGTCATATAGATTGTGGTGGTGAGCTGCAAAAGCGTTTGTAGGCCGTAAAGGCCAAATTTAGAAGTTGCTTGAGCTATGAGCCACGTAGGTTGTGGTAGTCAATTGGAATAACTTTCGTATGCCACAAAGGTTGAAGTTGAAAACAATATGACTTCAACAATATGAAGAAGACCATTATATTCTAAATATGGAAATTGTAACTAGTTACTGAGAGGACTTGTATCGTATCTGAGATATGTTGTTACACCGTATGTAGGGTGCGTGCATGTTGCATCAACTTCGTTGCATAGCTATGCCAACTACGAGTTGTGTTGCTTTCTTTGATGTTTCATTACTCCGCAAAACCAGTTGTTACTCTACACGGTGTTTTGTTGCTCTGCACGATACTTCCTCACTCGGCAGTGTTTGTCGTGACTCTATAAGGAGCTTCGTTGTAATGAGCAAGAGGTGGTTAACGGGAGTCGATGAGGGGCAACGAGCAATGGTTAATGATGGTCGAAGACCGTGGCAATGGGAAACATTTGTAGAGTCTTTGGTGCAGGAAAACAATAGAATCTAGCTCCTCCCAATCCAGCCCTAGCTCTAGCTCTTCGTCTGGTTCAAGGCATAGGTCCATTTTCATGAAAAATGTAGGGGTTTATTTATAATTTCTTGGAGATGTCTCCCTGCATATAAGAAAATAATTTGAACCACTTCATTGAACGATTTATAGAGATTTCCTCGAACCGACAATATTAGATGGACATTTAAATGCCTTAACGACATTAGAACTAAGTAGTCTTGCACTCGATGAATATCTCTTGTTCAGATGCTCGATTTGATTATAAGCTTATTAGATTTGAAATCTATTTGATTCTCTAATTAGGTCTTAGAAACTTTTAAAAATAGTTTAAGGGCTCAATTTGGGCTGAATTTGACTCGTATTTGACCAATTTTTGTGTAATTGTGTTTGTCTCGTATATTCAATCTGTTTAACTGCAAGTTATCTAAAATATGAGTTTTGGATCATTTTTAATTGAACTTTGAATGTTTTTTGCCAATAAAAAAAAATTCAAGATTTGTGTCATGCCTCGAGATCTATGTCGGATATGAAAAGTTATTGATAATGTATAAATGATAGAAATTTTTTATAGCGTGTCAATTATAAAAAATAAAACAGCCCTTATGTTTTTTTGAATCATCAAAATTGAAAAACGAATCAGAATCATCAAAAAGAAAGAAAAAGAAGAGACTCATTGAGTTCCTTTATTAAGAACATATATATGAAACGTTAAGTGATTGGCGCAGAACTTAAACATCATTTTTGGTGAAGAAATATAGCAAGGGTCAACAAACAATTAAAATGGGTCAGAGTTTTTATAAACTTAAACACATTCGTTATACATAAGGTTGTCAAAACTACTCGTTGTTCACAAACAACTCATGTTCGACTCATCAAGTAGCTTGTATTTAATTTGTTTCATAAACAAAAGAGACAAACACGAATAATTTTTTTGCACTCGATATATAGACGATTCGAACACGAACAAAGGTTTATTCATTTATGTTCTCCTCATTTTGGCTCGAAATAATAAAATTATAAAATTAGTGAGTGAGTATTATTTTTAAATAATTTAATTGACTACAAAGATTTATAATCAATTTAATTATTAATTAATAAAATAGAAGAAAAATATATTAAATTCTATTTAAATGAATATAGTAATATAATAATAAGATTTAAATCTCACCCATATCCTTAGGATCCCACGGCTACGTCATTAGAAATGTCAAAATGGCTTGTTATTTGTAAACAACTCATGTTCGGCTTGCTAAACAAAAGAGTCGAACACAAACCAATTTTTTGAGCATATATTAACGAGCCGAACACGAACAACAATATTTTAGGGCTCACTTAAGCCCGACTCGTTTACACCCCGAGTTACGTGCCAATACACACGCTTTGGAGAAATTAAGAAGCAAAATTAACAATAATATCAGGTAAATTAGGTAATGCCTTAAGATGATCACGCCAATCCTAATGATGCAATTTACCCTAGCATTCACAAATTAGAAATTTGAAAAATACAAGAGAAACAACAAAGAGGGAAAACGTCATTTTCGTGGAAGCAAAAAAACAAAGATCATAGCGCATTTAAAAATTTGTTAAAATCGTACTACCCATTAGCGTAAAAAATGTCATCCGAAATCACATTCCTTAAAAACCCTAAAACCTGGAACGAAATAAGACGCAAAAGGAACAGAAACCCTAATGATGAAATCAAATCGAAATACGAAAAAATCGGAAGAGGAATAAAATGCGTCTAGGAGAGGAAAGATGCTGCCGCTTCCTTACCTGATTATCTTCGTTGTTCTCCATGAATGAAAGAAATGTCTTTACTCCGCTCCGTCTTGCGAGTTTCAGGTTCTTATTTATAGAGAACCCAAATGATCGAAGGTTCCAATACAATACACCTCCGGACTCGGATAGCTTATCTTTCACCAGCAGAAAGGGTCCAAATTATATTTTGTTTTTATACACCAACCATCAAAATTTTAAATATAATATTTTGGCCACCAAAACTTTAAATTTACATTTTAACCACGCAAAATCTTACTTCCTTTTGAAGCATGAATAATTAAGTCATTCTATTTAAAGTTTTGGGTGATTTTCTCGTGGTTGAAATGTAAAATTTTATGTATAGTAGTTAATCTATTGTATTTAAAGTTTTGTATGGTTGATATGTAAAAACCTATCAAATTATTGTCATCCATCCTTAAGAACAAACAATGATTTTTGCTGCCATATTGGTCAGCTAAAAATAGTATGAGAGAATATCACGTATCGAAATTTGCAGGAGAATAAAGATCGCTTTGCAACCGTCCAATTCGGGCGCCTTCATTCTAACCACAAAATGTTGGATTAAAGCAAAGGGATTTACATATGTATCATAGAAAACATCTATATTTATCTAACACCTAAAATTTTTCATCTAAAGTATTACCACCCATAATCCCTTCATACCAACAAATTTTATCTCTTTGTTGCCTATCTTTCTCCCCTGTTTACATGACATTCCCTTCCTCTATGAAATCCATTCACATATCACATCTTCCTTGACGCTTCGTCTCTCCATTAGTTGTCAGGTGATCTTCCCATATCGGCCTTCTCTCTCTTGTTTGGACGGCGGCGTACAATGTTAAAGTAGCTACCATCTTTTTCCAACCTCCTTCATGCGCTTCAACTCCTTTTAAAGATAAAATATTACATATGATTTAATGTATGTATTGCAATTACAAAGATGCACAAAAAAAATATGATACACGAACTCCGGCATCTGCACCGTCATCCGTACATATGTTGAACGTATGTAATATCATGTGGGGATTTTTTTTTTGTTTGGTGCTACCATAGCTCTCGAAAGACTTTTATTTAAATGATCGATAATGATATTCGAAGAAAAATATACTATCTCGAAAAATAAAAAATATTATTTTAGAATGGATTCAATTATTCAAATGATAAAAGTTTGTGGGATTTATGGATCTATGGAATCAGGATTCTACTTTTATCTTACGGGTGTAAGATAAGATTTATTTTAATTTTATGGTCTCGTTCCTTATAAGGCCGTTCCCTTGTAGTTAATTACATATATAAGGTTGTGAGCCCTAAATAAAACTCTCGATTAATGTAATAAGTCAATTTGTCACGGATCAGACTTTCATAATTGAAGTGATTATAAGTAAAGGGTCCAAATTGAAAGAATTAAGTTCCAAAGGATGGGACTTACAGTCTGATAATGATGTGTCATGAGAAATGCCAAAAAATGTAAGATGAAATTTGAGGAATGACGATCAAAAGATTTGAAAGAGACTGACGATGAGTTAAAAGATAAATCGGGGATACTAGATTTGACTGACATGAATGATTTGAAACTTTGAACTAAGGATAGATTCAGGTAGGAAAGGATTTCTAATGTGAAAAATGAAACTTTAGAATTTATAAAGAAATCTATAGGCAGACTAACCTATATTTTGGGAATAACGTCCCCGGTCAAGATGCTCATGGCTTTTTGTCATCCCAGAAACATTTGTATCCATCGAGTGTGACTAGCCTCATAACCAGGAGTCCCGCTTGAATGTCGGATCATGGAGGATTTGTAGCTTCAAAGCAGTTTTAAATTCCTTCGTTAGTAACCATGGGTTACTTCGTTATAAGGCATTCCCTCTTGTCTTAGAAAAAATATTACATTCGGACTCTGGAAGTGCGGACAACGGCTCGGATGCAACCAGGAGGGCGGAGGTCTGATTCCTCTCCTCCTCTGTTGCATATGGGTCGTTTTTCGCACATTTGGAATTTAGATGTAATATTTTTTCCTTGTCTTAGGGGGTTGGTTTGTTATTTTGTAAGTCTTAATCCTTAGCACTAACTAGGGTACCTTGGCAAATCTAGGGTTTTATACTCAAACTAACCTAAGATAAGTGTATGCCCTCAGTTTAGTGTCTAAGTTAACTAACCTAAGGTCAATGTCAGATCTATTTAGGCTTTGTTCTTGTTCTTTATCTTGGTGGGATTTAGATGGTTGTTTGAAGAAAGATATTTTAATTCATGTCTTGTTTCAATTTCTAGGTTTGTCAATCATTTTGAGAAATCAAAGTTTTCTAAGATTTGAATTTGTTGTTTTTGGGATCTGATTTTTTTTATTTTTATGGGGAAAACCATCTTGTGAGAGGTTTCCACCCTTATTTTGGTTTTATTTTTTTTTTTTTTGGTTATGATTAACATATCAAATAAAAATAACACATATACTCAACCTTGGATTAGACTTGGGCTAGGGTTGAGCTGAGGTAAGTAGAATTTCCAGTTTAGGCTAACTAAAGATTGAGCTAAGGTATGATATAGGTCATCTAATTTGGGCCTGGGTCGAACGTAGGTTGGCTCGGGTTAAGTTGGGTCGGATTTAGGTTGTTCTGAGTTGGTCTAGGTTTGATTTGAGTTTAACCTGGGTTAACTGGGTTTACCCGGGTTGGGTTGGGTTTGATTTAGGTTGACCCAGGTTAAGATGGGTTTGATTTGGGTTGCTTGGGTTATGTTTGTTGACCTGAGTTATGTTGCGTTGGGTTAACCCGAGCTAACTTAGGTTTGATTTGGGTTGACATAGGTTAGGTTTTATTTGACCCCGGTTAAGTTGGGTTAACCTGGTTTGGGTTAGAGTTGATTTGTTTTGTACTTAGGTTAGGTTTAGGTTGACACAGGTTAAGCTGGGTTGACTCAGGTTGTCTTAGGATTGATTTAGGTTTTACACAGGTTGAGCTGGGTTCGATTTGAGTTTGGACTAAACCTGAGTTGTCTTATGTTTAATTTAGGTTTGACTTGAGTTAAGCTGTGTTGGCCCGAGTTGACTTGTTTGATTTGGGTTTGATTTGGGTTAGATGAGCTTAACCCGAGTTGACTTATGTTTGATTTGGGTTGACATGGGTTGGGTTAAGTCTAAGGTTTGGTTTGGTTTAGACCTAGGTTAGGTTAGATCTAAGGCTAGGTTTGGGTTAGACCTAGGTTGGGCTAGGTCTAAGGTTGGGTTTGGGTTAGACCTAGATTGGTTTAAGTCTAAGGTTGAGTTTGGGTTAGACCTAGGTTGGGTTTGGGTTAGATTTAAGTTGAGTCAGGTCTAAGCTTAGGTTTTGGCTAAACTTAAGTTGGGTTAGTTCTAAGGTTGAGTTTGACATTTGATTTGGGTTCAGGTTGGATTTAGGGATTGGATCAGGTCTGAGTTGGGTCAAACCTGAGTTGGGTTTAGGGTTTGACTCGGTGAGTGAGAGTTAGGGTTAGGCTGGGTTACGGTCGAACTAAGTCGTGCCCTAACCCAAACCTTTTCCTTTGTTTGAGCCATCGAGGCATCTGTCGAAGAGTTGGGGATCTCATTATAATGTCTTGAAGAGCACCGAAGACCGCTTATTTATAAGTTAAGGAAGGTGGTAGCAGAGGGCTCCTGGTCATTCTATTACATGGCTCATCGACGACAGAGATAAATCAGACCGTTAACGAGCCATGAATTGTTGGTGTGTCAAGTGGAGCGGCCATGTGAGGTGGTCATGTCAGCTTTGTCTAGGAGTGGTGACGCTCAAGCTTGGCATGGCCATGCCGAGGAACTTTTCGGCATGCTCATGCATAGGCTATTTGTGACGATGCAAAGAAATTTTGGGCACGGTCAGACCCAGGTCTGACATGACCACGCCATACCAAGGCCAAAAAATGGGCAGATTGCGCTTTGACCAATCAAGCTGCATCTGACCAAAGGCTGTTGCCCAGGTAAGACTTGTGTGACTAAAAATGAGGTCAACAGTGTGTTAGATTTTTGTGCAATGCCAAGATGTTAAATAATCTCTCTACTGTAAGAGACTTTCCTACATTAATTATATAAATAATAAAAAAAGAAAATTTTCTATTAAAAATTTAAAATAATTTTATGATACCACCACAAATATTTAATAATGAAACTTGTATGTATGTAAGCTACCTTTAGTTCTATACGTTAAAATAAGAAAAAAAAATGGTTCCAGCAATTTGCACCAAAATGGCAAATAACATTTCCAGAAATTACTGTCATGTCGCATGCCCTATATTTGCATAAAGTTAAATGCTTCGAGTAATTGTGCATTGATACATATTCAAGTTATGATATTTTTGTCTTATGTTACTTGATCATCTGAATATACATAATGATAGCTTTAAAGTATTTAAGAACATTTTCGAGCATTTTATTTATATAAGAAAATTGATTATTTTCCATAATAAAAACAAAGTAATGGACTGAAAGTAATGGTGATTTTAATATATATA
>NW_018164644.1:4666603-4679863 GCF_001263595.1 Phalaenopsis equestris
TATATATATATATATATATATATATTCTATTGTGCTATGAAAGAAGAAAATATTATGTGCATCATCCAGATGTTCTGAAGAATATTTCAAACATGATACTTTCTTTAGTGAAATAATATGCAAGAAAAGGCATAGTAAGAGTGATATTAACTATTGAGTAGACTGTAGACCTTACACAATAACCCCTAATAAATGAAGTGTTACTAACTCGACCTTGTGAGCACATCTGCAATAAAATTAGTAGTTCCTAGAAAACAAAGATTGCAATTACATGAGCCGACTTAATTGAGGATTTGGCAGCCCACTGAGTTTTCAAAAAGGAAAAAGAACACACAGTCAGTAATAAATAGAGCTAAGTGTAAATTTTATAGGTTAAACATGTGTCATTGTTTCCCACCAACACCCCCACCTTCACGTGCTCCAGCCCCGACCCCGACCCCAATCCCGATTCCAACACCAATTCCGACTCCTACCCCACCTCCACCACCGATGCCATGGCCACTACCGCCCTCTATTCCTCCACCGTGTCCCAGGCCTCCACCGGCAACTCCTCCGCCACCAAAGCCACCACCCACCCCTCCACCACAACCATCACAACTACCACCTAAACCTCCACCTCCTCCTGCACCACCACCAAACCCGCCACCCCCTCCAACATCTCCTCCCACAGCACCGCCAAGCCCACCACCGCTACCTCCCCCAACTCCTCCTCCTGCACCGCCACCAATGCCACCACCTCTACCACCGTCAAAGCCACCACCCTCTCCAACGCCTCCTCCTACACCACCACTAAGTCCACCACCTCCTCCCACACCACCACCAAGTCCACCACCGCTACCTCCCCCAACGCCTCCTCCCGAACCGCCACCTATGCCACCACCAAAGCCATTGCCCCCTCCAACACCTCCTCCTATCTCCTATACCACCGGTAACTCCACCACCACCACCTCCACCTAAGCCTCCACTTCCACCAACTCCACTACCACCGCCTCCTCCCGCTCCAACACCAAACCCTGCCCCGCCTGCAAACCCTCCTTCATGGCCACCACCAAGACCACCTCCACCACCACCTCCAACACTGCCGCCACCACCAAGTCCTGCTCCCGCTCCACCACCCACACCACTTCCAACACCGAATCCTCCAGCATGACCACCACCAAGCCCACTACCACCGCCACCTCCAACGCCGCCACCACCACCAATTTCACCTCCACCACCACTGCTACCTACACCACCTCCAACACCAAATCCTCCACCACCGCCACCAAGTCCTGCTCCCGCTCCACCACCCACGCCTCCTCCAACACTGAATCCTCCACCGTGACCACCACCAAGCCCACCACCCCCGCCCACCACCAATTCCACCTCCACCACCGCTACCTACACCACCTCCAACACCAAATCCTCCACCATCACCCCCCCCAAGCCCACCTCCACCATCACCTCCAACATCGCCACCACCACCAAGTCCTGCTCCCGCTCCACCACCCACACCACCTCCAACACCGAATCCTCCAGCATGACCACCACCAAGCCCACTGCCACTGCCACCTCCACCACCAATTCCACCTCCTCCACCACTACCTACACCAACTCCAACACCAAATCCTCCACCATTACCGCCACCGAGGCCACCGCCACCACCGCCAAGTCCTCCTCCCGCTCCACCACCCACACCACTTCCAACACCAAATCCTCCAACATGACCACCACCAAGTCCGCCACCAATTCCACCTCCACCACCAAATCCTTCACTATGACCGCCGCCAAGGCCAGAGCCCCCGCCAACTCCCCCGCCAAAACCGCCACCACCACCAAGTCTGCTGCCACCCCCAACTCCTCCACCCGCACCACCACCTAAGCCTCCAAAGCCCCCAGATCTTCCTCCTCCAGGCCCACCCGGACAGCCGCGGAAGTGAAAGCCGCAGGGAGGGCCATGGTCGAAGGGCCCATGCCCAAATCTATCGAAGTTGGCAAGGGCTAGAAAGCTCAAGTGAGACGCTACAACGAAAAGCAGGAAGAAGCAAACAGGGGAGCGTCCGCTAGAAGAAACCATGGCCGGCGACCACTGAGCTGATAGCATCTTCCTGATCTCCTATTATAATTTAATAAAGAGAGCAAGTCCACTGGCTCTATGCTGCTGTATTTCTGCAAATAGTCGATAGAGAGAAAGATATATTAATGGCGAATGGCAGAGCCGCGTTAGAACAGTTGAGAAGAAGGCGGGAAATTGAATGTTCAAAGAGATTCATTTGCAGGCAACGCCATATTTTCAGCTATTTATCCAAATTCAAAGGTATTTGATTCGGAGTGCTCAGGAGACATTTGCATTTAGATGTTTCTTCATCATTTTTTTTTATCGAGTACACATTTCCGTCATTTTTAATGAAAGGCCTACAAATTTTAAATTTAAAATCATTTGATCCCGGATTTCAATAACTTTATAGCCAAACTAATCATCTTGATAAGAAGAGCTCAATAATACCAAAATTGATTCACCAAACCAAGCCATTATAGCACATTTCGATACTTTGGACCATCAACTAAATCTTAGAATGAACTACAAATTTAACATATTTTTGCGGTCAATTTGCGCACCTCAACAATAGGAATCCAAAAATCTGAGATCACTCAAACAAGGAAAGACTGTCATGATTTTTATTTAACTCCGTTCCCGAAAGTGTTATTTAGTCTCTCTCCCATTGAGCATGGTTCACTACGTTAAATGTTGATATCTTTTTTATAATAATCTGATTTTTCATGAGGTCGAGTCATTTCATTAAGTTTTGCTATGTAATTTTTAGTGTTCCCTATGCTTGAGTCTGTGTTAGAAATAAGGCATGAGCAAGTGTTCCGAGACACCAGGCGAACGGAAGCATATGACAAAAGACCAAGAGCTTCAAGCTTTTGTCACATTCATTAATACTAAATTTTTTTTAAGTATATAATTACTATATGTGGTGCCTTTTTTTCTATCCAATATAAATATTATTTATTTAATATAATAAGTAATGTATACTTGATAAAATTATGAATATTTTTATATGTTTAAATCATTTTTTTTAAAAGTAGAATTTAATGTTTATGAAATTATTCTAATATTTAAATTTAATTGCTTACATTAATTTTTTTTAGACTATTACACTCAAAATTCATCAAAATGAAGCTAACATTAAATAAATATTTAATGAATAAACTCAAAACCCTCTTATTATAATTTTTTAACGCAGATTTTTATTCCTAATCTATTGAGTTACCATTACTTTAGTTATCTATAATTTTAGTAATTTGAAAAGGCATATTATAGTATAATATTTATATTTAAAAAAAATGTTTGTTCCGCCCAAATTTGTTTGTAGGTTATATACAAATCTTTCTAAAAATAAAGAAAAATGAGAGATGTGGGTCCAAATTTAGGACAAAGGAAGAAAAAAATTATTATCTTATAACTAGATGATACCTATAGGAAAGGTCAACCATCTCACCCGAATAAATGGGGCGGAACAAAAACTATTTTTATTGGGGCAAACTGGAGCCAGGACAAAAAAGGTCAAAGTGATGCTTCAAAAAAGACATTAATGATACTTTAGAAGAGGCAAAAGACCAAATTGTCATCTCATATAAGTAAAAATTTGAATTTAATGGGAGGGGGATGCAATTGTCTCCCCTGAGTTCGCCTCTGCCCGAATGGTCAATAAGAGGAAGATACGTCCATGGTTCAATTCTGTTGTAGGAAATATTACCAAAATTATATATTTGTACGTCCAAACGTCAAATAGTTTCATGAGGATAAATATGATATTTTGTGAAGATCAACGCCTATCAAGAGTGGATATTAAATATAAATAGAAACTCAAAATTTTATTTTCGAGAAGCTTTAGTAAGATTCTCTCTGATTTACTTTGTTATGCTCATCAATTATTCTATCATTCCATCTCTCTCTCTCTCTCTCTCTCTCTCTCTCTCTCTCTCTCTCTCTCTCTCTCTCTCTCTCTCTCTCTCTCTCTCTCTCTCTCTCTCTCTCTCTCTCTCTCTCTCTCTCTCTCTCTCTCTCTCTCTCTCTCTCTCTCTCTCTCTCTCTCTCTCTCTCTCTTCCCAAGTTTTCTCTCTTTCTAAACACCATATTCATCCACGAATCATATTCTTAAAATGAAAGGTTTGAGGCTTTCCTCTGGTTGTTTTTTTTGCAATCAAAATGAGGATAATGCAGAGCATATTTTTATTAATGGTTCATTTGCTAAAGATATCTGGTAAAAAATTTTATTCTTTGTGATAAAATGATGAATGATGTTATCACAAATTACATTGCTCGTTATATTAATTGTTGGAGAAATTATGGAAGTGGTTTGTTTTTTGCTTCTATTCCTATTGTGGTCTTTTGGCTTTTTGGATTCCTAGAAATGAGGCTAGGCATATGGGTAATCTGATTTCTAAGTTCTCCTGTTTTATTTACTTTAGAAATTTTATTTTCAAAATGCATAGATGTGGCCAGTTTAAGAAAGATGTTGGACTGGACCTGCTAAAGGTCTTTAATAAGTTTAATATTTTGATTCATATGAAATGTAAACATGTGACTAATCTGGTTATGTCGAAACAACCTAAGAGAGGTTTTTAAAATTCAATACGGATGGTAATTGGAATAGCTTGTTTGCTGGTAGTGGTGGAGTTTGTCAAAACACCATGGGTGTTTGCTTACTGTAGCTTTTTGCACCAATTTCAGTTGTTTCTCCTATCTTTGTTGAGCCTAGGCGGTAATCATTGTTTTGTTTTTGGATGTTAGATGCGGTTGGGATAATATTGAGATCGAAATGGATTCTCTAGAATTGTGGAATTACTATAGTAAAAAGAATGAGCATCCTTGGTTTTTTTATTATTCATATGAAAAAAAAACTTTGCTTTACTTGAGTATGTGAAGGTTCAGTTCAGTGAATGTTTATTCATCGCGAAGGTAAAAAGTGTGTTAATTAGGCTGCGAAAAGAAGTTTGGATTCTCAGGAGTTTAATTTTTCTATTATTGTTCTATTGAAGCTTTCTCGGCTGATTAAAGGGGATTGTTTAAATATTACTTATATTTTTCATATAATTTTTTTCTAATATGTTTTCTTGCGTGAGTTGTATTTGTCGCTAAATATTCTTATATTTTTATTTGTTTTTTGAGTAAGTTGTTTGAGCGAGGGTTTTAGTAGAACTATTAACCACACCTTTGTAATTCTTTTTTTGATGAAATAAAACTTCTTACGGGATTATTCATTCCGTGTCTGTCGGGTGCTGATTTTATTGGAATATGCCGCCAAAGATTCCAATGAAACCAGGCGGATCGGCAGGAATAAACCTGCCTTCAGAAAACCGCGGAGGTTGTATTTTGGTAATTTTACGGTGTTGTTTGGGTTTTATTATTCCTTCCTATTCCTTTCGTGTCTGTCGGGTGCTGGTTTTGTTGGAATATGCCGTCAAAGATTCCAATGAAACCTATTAAATCAAAATGTCCTAGTATAAATATCAAATTTTGAATGGCCAATATGTAAATACTTAAAAGTTTGGCAAAATGTATGTAAATTTCACGTCAACTAAATAATTAGTTACCGCCTATTAAGGTCAAACATTTGGAAATTTATTGACTTATGACTCCGCAAAGTGAGTTGCTTGAGGAGTCGAATGAATGAAAGGAGGCCAAGACTGGGTTTTTAAGGTGACCCGGCCCAATTTAAGGCCTGAAAAGATGCATTTTTTTCTTTTTGTGAAACCGTCCGAATTTAGCCAGTCAGAATACCGAAACTGTTTCGATAAAAACTCACTTTATGATAGATTTGAGCGATTTTGGAGCATTGTTTCATTTTTTTTTTCTTCTTTCGGCATTTTCTTCGAAGGAGACAAATAAAACGTCATTTGGACTTCGGAAGTTTTGGCTGCTTCGGGCGTTTTCCATTCGGTCGGCGGCGGTGTTCTTCTCCATGCGGCGGTTTCACAGCGACCGAATGATCAGGTAAATCTCACCGACTGCTCGGGACAATTACATACATACCACCCAATTCTTATATATTTACATATTATCCCCTCCAAATGACTTGCATCATGTGAATATATGACTGTTATAACTTTTATATGCAATATATATATTTATATTATATATAACATCATCGAAATTTAGATGATAGATATGTAAATATATAAATATGGAAAGGTATGCACGTAAATATTCTAAAAATATATATGAAAAGTTCTTAGTGGGCCCTATGTTCTTTAATTGTAATTACTATGCCTTCAGCTGCTTCCTTTCCTTCCATTTGACTTTTTTGCCAAAAAAAACAAATATTTTTCACATTTTATGTTATTCACTCATTTTCAAGTTCACAATTTGAGAACTTCTAAAATTATTGTAAAAAATAATTTACTTACATTTATGACTATTATTTTTTTTTTTCTAAGAACGAAGCTAAAAGTTGTCACCGCAAATCATGAATGTGAGAAAACACAAATTTTAGTGGCAATTTTTTGAAAAAAACTATTAAAAATAATTTATTCAAACAGACAAAATTGCGATGCGGTGTCACACCGCCACACCAAAAGGATCATGCTTATGATGCTATAATTTTAATTAAAACAAAATTCAGCTCTTAAAAAAAAAAAAAAAAAGCAATACCACGTCCGGGGCACTTTGGGAGCGTCATATTCGCAGAGGCAGTCGGTACTTGTCGGTGCACATGCTTTCTATTACTTTATTTAGAGATTAATTTCAATTTTTATTCTTGAGGAATAAATTGAATAAATAATTACTATAAATTTCAATATTTTCAGTGATTGAGATAAATTTTATTTTCTAATCAAAGAATGAAAATTCGTAGCACACAAAGAATAATTACATTCATATAAATTAAATATTATTTTTTTTTAATTTTAATTATTTTTAATGGTTTGCATCAAAGAATAATTACTTTTCTTTCTGTTTTGCGGACGGTTCATATATGTGTCTGATTTAAGTATTATTTAAAAAAAAATATATGAATATCCTAAATTAATTAATTAAAATTTTTAAACGTAAATATTTTTAACATAAAAATTTTAAGAAAAATAATATTTTTTATTTAAATTTTAAATTTTTTTTTGATGTAATAGAGAGATACTTAATACTTATTTTCTATATATATATCTTATAATCCTAAGCAACTCAATGCAAATTTCATAGGTTATAATTTTTTGAAATTGACTCTAATAATACATAAATTATATTTCAAACAAACTATTATTTAAAATATATGGTTTAGAGAGACAAACCCAAGGGTTTCAATATTACCTTCATCTTACTCCAAATAGACATAATTTGAACACAATGAAGTATAATTAGGAACTTAAACAAGACACATTAAGGGTCAATTGTCGCCCAATTTCTATGTGATTGTAGTCAAAATGATCATTTTGATGAGATAATTCAAAAAAAAATTACATAGCCTAATTTAAATTTCATTAAGGTTGTAAGAAATCTATTAAACATCTAATATATCGTCTATTAACAATACTTAGCCAAATGAATACCAAGTGTCGATGTCCACTAGTCATGATAAGACGCTCATCTTTATTGCTTTATGTTATCCATTGTCATTATTTTCATGAAAGTTCTATTAATATAAATAATATTATAACGTGAATGGTATTAATGCATGCATGCATCAAAAGAACAAGAAAGAAATCAACATTTCTCTAGTTATCCAAATTCGTTGTGGACGACGATAACACAAGCTGTCACAGAGTCGGCGAGCATAAGTCGTGATTCATTAAAGTCATCACTATACAGGGATTGGTAGTTGATGGATGAGAGTGCATTAATTCCAATCACAAATAATAAATATCATCTGCTTTCTGGCCTTTCATGTGGAAACCATTATATATAGGGCCGCTCCGGCCATCATCTTTATTCAAACCACAACTGGAGTTAGATCTACTTCCCAGCATGGGAAAGATTGCCAGTAGTGGAAGTAGAATCTTCTTTTTCTTTGCGCTTTTGGCTTCCCTTTCACTGGTTTCCTCTGCAAACAGGAAGCTTTCTGCGGGTAATGGCGGCCTCGAGGAGCAGAAGTGGTTCCATCATGGAGTAGGCGGCGGTTTTGGCGGTGGTTCTGGTGGGGGACTTGGTGGTGGTGGTGGGCTTGGAGGCGGTGGTGGCGGTGGGTTAGGTGGCGGTGGAGGACTCGGTGGCGGTAGTGGGCTTGGAGGAGGTTATGGTGGGGGCGGCGGAGTCGGTGGTGGTGGCGGACTAGGAGGCGGTCATGGAGGTGGATTGGGCGGTGGAGGCGGGCTTGGTGGTGGGGCTGGTGGAGGAGCCGGTGGTGGTGGCGGACTGGGTGGCGGGCATGGAGGTGGATTGGGTGGCGGTGGCGGGGGTGGGGGGGGGGGGGGGGGGGGGGGGGGGTGGCTGTGGCGGGCTTGGAGGTGGAGCTGGAGGTGGTGGTGGACTAGGAGGCGGACATGGAGGTGGATTGGGCGGTGGTGGTGGATTAGGAGGGGGCCATGGAGGTGGATTGGGTGGCGGTGGCGGGCTAGGTGGTGGAGCAGGTGGAGGAGCTGGCGGTGGTGGTGGACTGGGTGGCGGGCACGGAGGTGGATTGGGTGGTGGTGGCGGAGCAGGTGGAGGAGCTGGCGGTGGTGGTGGACTGGGTGGCGGGCACGGAGGTGGATTGGGTGGTGGTGGCGGGCTTGGTGGTGGAGCCGGTGGTGGTGGCGGATTAGGAGGCGGGCATGGAGGTGGGTTGGGTGGTGGTGTTGGTGTTGGAGGAGGCCATGGTGGAGGGCTTGGCGGTGGAGCTGGTGGAGGAGCTGGCGGTGGTGGTGGTTTGGGTGGCGGTGGTGGAGTAGGTGGAGGAGCAGGTGGTGGGGCAGGAGGAGGCCTTGGCGGTGGAGGTGGTGGTGGTCTTGGAGGTGGCGGTGGAGGTGGATTGGGTGGTGGTGGCGGTTCGGGCGTTGGGCTTGGTGGCGGAGCTGGTGGAGGTGCCGGCGGTGGCGGCGGGTATGGAGGTGGAGGTGGGTTTGGAGGCGGCGGAGGTGGTGGTGTTGGTGGAGGATTTGGCGGAGGTTTCGGAAGTGGTGGTGGACTAGGAGATGGGCTTGGTAATGGCGGAGGATTTGGTGGAGGTGGCGGCGCCGGCGGGGGGGGGGGCGGAGTGCCATGAGAACTTGACATCAAATATTTAGTGAGAAAATAATCCATACGGTCATGTAATGATATTGCAATTTTATGTTGGATGGACAAGCTTTATGATATTTAGGTCTTGGGGGCATGTCTTTCGGACCCATGTGCACTTGCTTGTCCTGTTAAGGTTGGTTTGGTCTGTAATAATTACTATGAATGACAATTAAGAGAAATATTTATTGCAATATGTATCGAAGCTATACCATTAAAGCATTTATTAGATATTAGATGAGCTGTGAAGTAGGCTTAACCATTAAAGGTAGAAAATATCACATTTGTACATTGGCCTGGATGGGCTGTAAATGCACAACGGTACGGTGTGGCCGCATCCAGGCCAATGTTTTCATCATTAATCTTATGGAGATTAACATGCATTCCACTCTATTTTTATATATTTACATATCTGACCCCTTAATATCAGTATTTATATGTATGCCATCAAATGCATGAAATGTGGATTTCACCTTCAAATGTTAAAGTAGTGGCATCTTTGATGTGATGTGAAAACTTAGGTGGTATAAATATAAAAATAGAACTTTTGGTGTTAGTTATATAAATACATAGGAATTCTGTGGTATGTATATAAATATCCCAAAAATCTAACACATAGCAAAAACTTCATATAATTTATCAATTAATAGCTAGCTTTGCTTCAATTCAGCCCACTTTTAGAGCACTTTGATGGCATAATTTTACATAAATTTGTAAATCCTGATTCACCTCCATTTCAACCAAAATTTTAATTCTATGATATCCAAGTGTTCGATAAATTTACTTATGACTGCATTAAATGAGTTTCGTGTTTCAAGTCCCCTGAGGTCACATGTTCGTGCTCCTCTATGTGTGGGATCGAATGGTTAGGCACATGAGCTTGGCCGAAAGATCGTATAATAGCCTCTGGTCACTTAAAAAGAAAATAATCATTATTAATAGTATTTATTAAAACTTTATTTGAGCCAGCAAATTTAAATCTTAAACAAAACAGCCAAACAATAATTCAAGATTTTAATTTAACCTTTGTCATGCAAAACAATTTTTAAAATGTAAATGTTTTAGAATTTATTAAATTAAGATTTATAGGATTTACCAAACCGTATTTGTGTTAAATCCTATTTACATAAAAACAAATCCCAGATTTTATTATCTTTTAATTTTGAATTTGTTCCACTTTAATTTCTTAAAAGCTATGTTCATCTATCTATAAGAAAAATAAATAAAAAATAACAATAATAAAACTTACCTTCTAAGTGGCCGTCTTTTTTTAAAAGATTATTAAATAAAATATATTGATTAAAATTCATATCAATATTCTAATATTTATGAGTTTAATAACTTTGAGATAATTAGATATGCACCATCTGAAATATTGACAATTAGATATGGACCATCACACTATACCAAACTTGATTCTGCAACTGACAACCAATTAAAATTCTATGAGGCACCCTATGTGAATGTTGATATTATTCTCCTTCTTCATCCATATTAGGGAATATGATTAGGGATGTCTCTCGGTCGTGATGCTTAACTTGTCCACCAACAGTGCTCACCCCACATTCTCGCTATTACCTTCATCGATGATGTTGCTGCATATTTTTCCCTTCACGGTGCAACTAGCATATAATATATTTTTGGCAAAGTCACTGTTGCTCCCTCTACCCCTTCGTCTAAATGACTCATCGAACTATAACTTCCTCCATTGTCCCCTGCAAGGTGAAAGTCACAATGTAGCTCGTTGAGCAACTAGAAGCAATGTGTCAAAAGTCATGGCATCTAATGCATTTCCTGGCTATGAAGTAGGTGACGTGCTACTCTTCTCAATTTTTTTTTTTCAGGCTGAGTGGTTTGGTCTTGCTTCCAACTAATCTACTCCATTTATTGACACACGATCCTCCTTAAGTCTCCAACTGTGGGTGGTTGTCAAATTGGTCGTGGTTTTGGTTTTTGTTTATGTTGTCTCTCCACTTTAAGTTCTAAATTATGCTCGTCTCTCAGCGTCCACTAAAGTTGTAGCTGGCCACATTAATGATGGCGGGCTTCAAACCTCCCAAATACCTAGCTATAGTGTGTTCCTCTGTCTCCTTCGGCTCCTACTTCAACTTAAGTTGCATAAATTCTACTGCTTACTCCTCCATCGATAGCTCTTGCTGCATGTAGTGGAGTTTTAAGAAGATATCCTAGCGATAGTGCAAGATCATATACTTTCTCTGCATCTTTTGTTTCATCTTCTATCAAGAAGTAATATTGTCTCGTCCTTCTCTCTGTCTCTCCTTCTTTAGGTTCTCCTATCACAAACAAGCATTATTCTTCAACTTGATGGCGATGAGTTTCACTCTTTTGCCATCAGACATTTTCTTACATTCAAATAATTGGTGAACATTCTACGTCCACTCAAGGAAATCATCTGGATCTATTCTCCCATTGAAATATTATAAGTCAATTTTCATTCTCAGATCATTGTATCTCACAATAGAGACTTTAGCTCGAGGCCTCCATTGATATTGTTCCCGAAAGCATTAAGAATTGTCTTCTTCTCCATTGGTATCATCTATACGGAAGGGATTCATGTGTTATTCTTGTTCTTTCTCACAAATTTCACTATTACGGTCGACGGTGTTCCCATCCTGTGTTATTCTCTCAATGGCATCTAGCTGATGTAATACTTGATGAAGTAGTCGTTGTATGTCGTACATGGTAGATTCCTGATCAGATTCTGACAATTGTCTTCTCAAAGAGTGGTTAGAGTTTATGATATTAGTCTGTGGAAAGAGGTGTGTAAGTTGGAGAGAAAAGAAAAAAAATTGGGGGTGATTTTGGGGGACTTGAAATTCTAGAATATGACTTGAGTTAGGGTAGCTTTGATACCAAATGACGCAAATCAATCATCCACGTGTATCGACGTGATTTTTTTGAACTACTAGACATGTATTTCCACATGCTACGACCAAACTATTAAGAATTTGATAAAAAAAATATATATATATATATAGGTTAGGATTTTAGAATTAATTTTAACAATTGAGTGTGAAATTATTTTTATTTTAGACGTCATAAAGCTCCGAGTAATACTTTTATGAATTAAATTAATATATTTAATTTTCAATATGTAATTGATCATCAGCAATTTATATGTTTAAAATTAACAAAGAAAATTTCTTTAATGCTGTAAAATTTAATGATGAAGTTGGAAATATTTTCTGAAATATGTTGAAAAGAGAAATTCTCTTATCATGTTTTTATAAATACCCCCAAAATAAAGCAAGTGCAGGATAATTAAAGACTCTCTCTTTCCGATCTCTAAAGAAAAATTTGGCCAATCTTTAATCTGCATGAAATAATAGTCCATAAAAGTCATCAATCTTTAAGCTTAGATGTTAAGAAGACGTTCAGCATCTATTGCATTTCAGAATTGGTAAAGTTTTACAGTTTTGAATCGCAGAGTAATTTTTCCACTCTGCTAACACGTCTTTCATAAAACTTCAATAAACTTCGTCGAACTAAGAAGCTGCTTCAAATCACACAAAGCCATCGTTGACTTTAACTCTAGCTGACAGAGAGTTGGGATGCAAAAGTCATCATTCATTAAATTCGACTAACATGGAGTGGTGGTTGAGGGATGAGAGTGCATTAATTCTAATCACAAGTAACAGTTGTCATCAGCTGCCATTACCATTATATATATAAGCCCTTGCCATACTCTTAGCTCAAACCACAAAGCTAAATCTCTACTTCCCAACATGGGAAAGATTAAGATTGCCAGTAGTGGAAGTAGAGTCCTCTTTTTCCTTGCTCTTTTGGCCTCCCCTTTGTTGGCTTTCTCCGCAAACAGGAAGCTTTCAGCTGGTAATGGCGGCATTGAGGAGCAGAAGTGGCTCCATCATGGTCTGGGTGGTGGTTTAGGACATGGTGGAGGTGCTGGCGGGGGACTTGGTAGTAGCGGTGGGCTCGGAGGCGGTGCTGGTGGTGGATTTGGTGGTGGCGGTGGTGCTGGCGGGGGACTTGGCGGTGGAGGTGGGCAAGGCGGTGGTTTTGGTGGTGGCGGTGGCGCGGGAGGGGGTGGTGGGCTCGGCGGTGGAGCT
>NW_018164644.1:4680119-4762332 GCF_001263595.1 Phalaenopsis equestris
GGCGTCGGCGGACTATCCCCTTAAAGAGAGAATATTACCTCCCATGATAGCTCGCATTATTGGCACCCACCTTATCATAACATAATGTTTTCTTCTTAAAAAATATATATGTTGGGATATTAATAACTATATGTGATTATCCGGCTACATATGTATTTCCCGATTTATGCAGCCTTGTTCTGTAATAATTTATTATTTCTAAATTAGCACGTTTTCGCTTGCAAAATATCTCGATCGTGTCATTGCTCTATTAAATCAACCATGAGATACAAATTGAGTTGTCTCCATGGCAAAATAGCAAAGAATTAGACGGCTCCCTCGTGAATTCTTCCGTTGAAATGATAGCTTCCAAAAATAATCATTTTATAAAGTATATCAAAATTATATAGATGTTAAATTCAATAACTCACGACTTATATTTACTGCTATTGTAGATAATTTTTTTGTGAGAGTAATATGCAGTGTAAGGGTCTGTTCGGAGCAACTGTACCTTATTTAATAATCAGCTCATAAGCTGATTAAAAATAATCTGTTAATAAGTTCGGTGTGGTAGTTATTACAAATTTTTATTTTTTGGGAAAAGCCAGACCGCAACCAGAAAACCGTCACTACACCTAGACATGTGCGGTGTGAAAACTCATAAGCTGCCAAAACACAGTTTATCCAAACAGATCATGTGTGTTTTCAAAACGTCGTCGCACCAAATAAACTGCCCCAAACAGAATCAAAAGTGATTGTCCAAATCACAAAAAATCTTCTAATAGAATGGCCGTACAGTCTCATGCATCTTTCACATTCTCTAAAATGAGTTGAAGGGTAGGAGCCACGAATGCTTATGCTTATTCTGTGACTGACCGTACAGTCTATTAAATAAAAATATTTAATTTAATTTCTATCATTTATAAGTGCAATTATTGTTATTATAGACTATTCTTGAAAATATTACTCCACTTCTTACCCTTTTGAACCTTGTTATTGAATGGTAGATTTAATTTTCATTATCACTGCCATTAATAGGAATTAATTTGCTGATAATTTAAAATGGAATTCCATTTAAATAAGAAAAATCAAATTTGCTATTTTAATAACATGTTAAAAAATATTAACAATTATATGTACTAATATAGTTTCAGATGTTTTTAGTACACGTAAATGATTTTAAGAAAAAAATTAAATTATAAATTTTACCAATTTCCTTATTAACAATTTATAATAAAAAGGGTCAAAAGAATAAATTTATTATTATAGCTTAATGTATGAATATCATATAAATGAAAATTTATAAATTTATTTTAAAATTATAATAGATAAAATATAAATGAAAAACAATTAGTTTTGTAATAGGCATTTAAATATTATGTATTTTAAATAAAAGACTAATTAAATCATTTAAGATTAAAAAATTTTAAAATATTTTGAAGTATAAGCTAAAATTCTCATCCAAGTTTTTGGATAAAATAGATAAATATTAAAACGAAAAGACAAAAAATTAAAGCAACGTATCAAATTATTAATGCATCATCATTATTGTGTCAAGTTGAACGACGTGATATATAGGTAAAATATAATTATGTATTATGAATATTATTGGATAATAGATACATATCAACTATATATATTGTGGATATGTATCCTTTATCCAATAATATTCATAATGCATAATTTTATATTTGTTATTCACATATATGTATGTATGTATGTGTGTGTGTGTGTATATATGTATGTGTGTGTATATATATGTGTGTGTGTGTGTGTGTATATCTGAAATTTTGAAAAAGATAGAGAACTTCTCCATAGCAATGCAGGGAAATATATAAATCAATGGTGAAAATTAAAATTAAGAATTAAGGGAAGTTTTCATTTATTATAACAGATATCATATTTATCTTCTGATATACTTGTGATTTTGTCTTTTTGGCTTCTATCTAGTTAAATAATAATTAATTAATCAATTTTATTTGTTAATTAATATAATTTATTTAAATAGAAAAAATTCTAATAAACTGTAATTTCAAAAATCATGGATTATGAAATAATATATTTTCATTTAATAACTAATAATGATATAATCCATTGATTAATATTTATCTATTTTATATCATATGACCATAATTGAAATCATAAAATAAAATTAAAATAAAAATAAGGATTCAATATCAGTAATAAAATATTAGTAAAGATTGTCTGCTCGTATTTTCTTGATTATGCCTTTTGAATTCGACATGTCTAATTAAATATTAGTTCATTTCTTACATTTTTATAAATTAATATGATGAATTAAATAGTATAATTATTTTAATATACTCAATATGTAGAAATCATTTATGGTGAATAAATAAATATTTTTTAATAATGTAAATCATTTTTAAGAGAACACATATGGCCTCTTCAAAGTATTGCTAAAAGAAATATATAGATACTAATGGAAAGATGAATTTAAAATTGAAGTATTAACAACTTATTGTTGCCAATATTATGTCTTTTCTTATTCTTACCATTATGTCTCTTTTATTCTATCTAATTAAATATTAGTTGATTAATTAAATTTATTTGTTAAATAATATAGCTTAAATATTATTTTTTGTATAAAATATAATTTTAAAAGTCATAAATTTTGGAATAATAAATAGTCATTTATTAAGTAAAAATAATATAAGTCATTAATTAATATTTATTATATTGATATGATTGTAATCAAAATCAAATTAAAATGAAAAGCTTAGATTTAATATGGGAGAATAATCATAAATCCTTTTTAAAACAACAGTCTGATTGTTTTCTCATATTCTCGTGATCATATTTCAAAGATTTCTTTATAATCAAATAATAGTTCATTAATTAATATTAATTTATCAATTTATATGAAAAATTTAAATAATAAATTTTTTTATCAGCTAAAATTGAAAATGCCTTGTATCATGCAAGAATATATATTCATTCATCAATTAACTATTAATAATGCAATTCAGTAATTAATATATATTTATTATATAATGGAAGATATGATTGAAATCATTAAATCAAATTAAAATGCAAGACTAGGATTCAATATGGGAAGAATCATAATCCACTTTTATAAACATAATAAAATTTATATATTATGTTTTTTTGGTAGTTTAATCAAAATAACATAAATAATGTACAATTAATTGTATGATTTTAATTATTATTATTATTTATTTCTATGCAATATTAATAAACTACTCTTGATTTTAGATAATGTAGCATGCACCAATTACTTATGACTTTATTATACAAAATATTGTTCATTAATAAATTATTATTGGTCACTAGTATTTATGTAAACAAATGTTTATCATAAGCTTATAAATATAAGAATATAGAGTGACCTCTAATTATAAAAGAAGTGATCAATTGTAATTTTCATCACAGCTGGTAATAAGGCCATGACTTGGAGCAGCACTACATACACACACATGTATACTAATTGCTGGAACAAATATTTGATTCCATATTGAAAATACATAAAACCTTATATTTTTACTTAATTGACTATGTGCTACTAAGAATTTGTTTATATTAAAACAACACAATGGAGAAAAAAAGCAAAAAACATGTTAAATGATAACATCCTCCATTGAATGAAGCATTATATATAAATGATACATATTTTCACCATAAATATCTGTCACATGTGTATTACAACATAGAGATGGTTTAGTCACATTAAATGTCGACCATCAGATGATCCAATTAGGAGAGTAGATGTTTTAGATTCGACTTATGCTAAGAAAGACAGAGATAGACCCAGGAAGCCTTGGCTTATTGTATAAAAAATGATCTTAATTTATTAGAACTAAATGAAGATATGACACCAAATAGGATGCAATGGAGAAAAATAATACATGTAGCCAACCCCAAGTAGTGAGATTAAGGCTTCTGTTTTTGTTGTTGTTGTTGTTTTTGTTATTGTTGTTGTATTACCATATAGAGATAATAATATTTATCAGACAAAAATGGTGTTGGAAGAACATTTTAAGAGAGGTTATAGAAGAACTATAAAATTTAGTGACAGAGGACGGTGGAAAATACTATTTCTTATTTCTAAATAAATTTGACCAATTGGTTTCTATTTATAATCTCTGATCTACCAGAGATAACATGCGTAATATTAAAGCATGCATGCAATAATAAACAATGAGAATCAAGTTTTGTCAAGCTATCAAAAGTCTTCATCTACATCTCAAGCTGGCAAGGGTTGGCAATCAAAAGTCATGGTTCATTAAATACGCCTAACATGGATTGGTAGTTGATGGATGAGAGTGCATTAATTCTAATCACAGATTATAATTGTCATCAGCTGCAATTAATTCTCCATTAATAGAAATCATTATAAATATTAGCCCTCGCCATACTCTTAGCTCAAGCCACTTAGCTAAATCTACTTCCCAAGTACCAACATGGGAAAGATTGGCAGTAGTGGAAGTAGAATCTTCTTTTTGTTTGCTCTTTGGGCCTCCCTTTTGTTGGCTTGCTCTGCCAGCAGGAAGCTTTCAGCGGGTAATGGCGGCCTGGAGGAGCAGAAGTGGCCCCATCATGGAGGAGGTGGTGGTGGTGTTGGCGGCGGTTTCGGCGGTGGTGCTGGTGGGGGACTTGGTGGTGGCGGTGGACTTGGAGACGGTGGAGGTGGGGGGCTGGGTGGCGGTGGTGGAGAGGGTGGCGGGCTCGGAGGTGGTGCAGGTGAGGGCGGAGGGCTCGGAGGTGGTGCAGGAGGAGGTTTTGGTGGTGGAGCCGGTGGCGGTGGCGGACTAGGAGGCGGGGATGGAGGTGGATTGGGTGGTGGTGTTGGTGGTGGAGGAGGCCATGGTGGTGGAGCTGGCCGTGGTGGTGGTTTGGGTGGCGGCGGCGGAATCGGGGGCAGTGGCGGTGGATTCGGTGGTGGTGGCGGTGCCGGTGGAGGGTACGGTGGTGGAGCTGGAGGTGGTGCCGGTGGAGGATTCGGTGGCGGTGGTGGGGGTGGTGGGTGGGGCGGGGGGGGGTGAAGGTATGGAGGTGGACTGCCTTAAGAAGATATCTAGTTATGCATGGAGCAAAAATAACTATTAAGTATGTTCTTCCTTATCCTATGTAGGCTGGTTTGCTGAGTAATAACTAATAATTATGCTGAATGATATTGACAATAACTATTATGAACTTGAATTTCTGAATTACAATGATTCTGTTGTGAACTCTTGGCAAGGGAAGCCCAGAATATCTCCATCCTCATATTGTCTCTCAGTGTTATGTGTTTTTGAAAAAGTGGATTTATAATACTAGCATGCTAATGAGTGTATTCGGGGTGTTGAGCTCTAATACATATCTACGGCTGATCACACTTAATATTTTCTCACTAAAGATCAAATGGCTGAATTCAATTTGATTAAATGATATATATATATATATAGCATTTAATATATTCCAATGAATATATAATTTGTTGACAGTTAATTTGGGATTTTCATTGGCACATGCACGAATTGCTGACATATTCATTTTTTTGTTAGTTCGACTCAAATCAACCCAAATCACCACCGTTCTCTTTTACGTAATAGGAAGATTGTTTCAGTTCCTATTTATTTACGTATCCATCATCTCAACTCCAGTTTTTATACATGACGCTTCACACGGATGCATGGAAGAGCTTATTTTACGTTTTTTTAATTAGAATGATGATATTTTTATGAGACATGAAAGATTTTAATGATAAAAATTGTAAAAAAAATAATAATAATAAACATTAGATATGTAGATACATAAGAAATAGTGATATGTATCTACATATTCTTTTTTTAAATGTAATTATACGAAGTACGTTATGCCACATTGTTACTATTTGCATGAGTATTTGAGTTCTACAAATGTGTCATAATACAAGAAATTAAGTTTGATGCTCCATCAACAAAAATTCAACATCCAATATGAATTTTGATGCTTGACATGGATCTCTATGCAATATTTCGATTAAGAGCCATCAAGTGCTCCGATTTTAGCAAACTCACAGTAAAATTAACCAGCTCAACGAGATAGACCGAATGATACAAAAATTTGTCAAATCGAAGTTAAATTAAGCTCAGATCAAGTCATTAAATCACTTATAGAAGTTTTTCAGACATATTTGAAAGGTTAAACAAATTTTGAATCAGGTCAGCTCATAGTTGAATCGAGCGTCTCGACAAGACAAATCCAACGAGCTGAAAATCGCTTAATTTTGACATCGTTATGACACTCAAATGCCCACCGTCTAATCAGTGAAATCTTCAGATAGTCCAATTAAAGAGGTTCATATTCTTTCATTAATTGCAATCAGAACTTTATAAGAAAAATCACGCCCCTCTCATGAAGTTATGAGGGCTTGAAAGTTGAAAAAGGCTAGAAATTAGAGAATGACCTGAAGTCTAACATCACTTCGTCGCCGACCACCGGTTGTAACCCGTCGCCGATCACCACTTTTTGGTAGAGGTGTAAATGAGCCGAGCTTGGGCGAGTCCAAGCTTTGTTCGTGTTCAGCTCATTAAAAAATATCACTATTCGTGTTCGATTCGTTTATATATCGAGCTTAAAAAATCTTTTTTGTGTTTGGCTCGTTTGCTTAAAGAGTCGAGCACAAGCTGTTCACGAACAACCATTCATTTTGATGACCTTAGTCATATAGACTTTGACTATTAGAGGTAAAAGCGATATTTAAATCTTATTGTTTAAATTAAGATATTCATTTAAATATAATTTAGTATGTATTTATTTTATTTTTAATTAATAATTCTAATAGATTATAAATATTTGTAGGTAATTAAGTTATTTAAAAACAATACTCATTAATTATTTTGAGTCAAAACGAGTTGAACATGAATGAGCAAAACTTTGTTTGTGTTTGGCTAGTTTATATTTCAAGCGCAAAAAAAATTGTTTATGTTCTTCTTATTTGCTAGCGAACAAATAGAACAACGAGTTATTTGCGAGCAACGAGCCGTTTTCACAGCCCTACTTGCCAACTACGGTCGATGAGTATTGGCCCCTGCCTACCGTTTACAATAAGTTCATCTCTAGACTACTTTATAGCTCGAATGATTGTGTAATCATTTACCACGTGTGGGATAATGGATAATGTTACTGGAATTGGTCAAATCAAGCTATTAAATCACCATTGGAAGCTTTTCAGGCATATATAGAAGGCCAAACATATTTCAAATATGACGGCTCATAGTCGAATTAAGCCTCTCGACAAGACGAACCCAACGAGCTCATTATCTCTCAATTCTGACATCGTTAAGGTACTCAAATATTGTCTGATTAAATGAATCTTTTTGAGTCGTCCAATCAAAATGATTTATATTTATTCATTTATTACAATTGAGACTCTGTAAATAGAGCAACACCCTGCTAATAGAAAAAATTTTTTGTCTGGACTTCAAAAGTAGCTCTACGTGCGGACTCCCAGTAATATATCATCACGTGTGTTATACCTGACCCACCTAAAAAATATTAAAGTGGACCGCAAACTTTGCAATAACCTAGAAATAACCCACGAATAACTTTTGCGGTGTTATTTCGGGGATAACCCATAAATAACACCACGTAGGTTATTTCGGAGTTATTTTTTTGTTATTTCAGGGATTATTGAAGTGAAATATATGAGTTTCTCTTCAATAACCCATAAATAACCCCGAAATAACCTCTACGTCATTATTTTCGGGTTATTTAGGAGAAACCCGCAAATGTTATTTCAAGGTTATTGAGGTGAAATATATGAGTTTCTTTTCAATGACTCATAAATAACCTCCACAATGTAGCACATATGACAACATATTATTGGAGTCTGCACATAAAACTACGCCCGGAATCTGGACAAAAAATTTTGCCAGCTTAAAGTCTGAATCAAACCAAAACATAGAGAATGAGCTGAAATCAACATAACTTCGCCACCGATCGCCGCCGACCACTAGACGAGGTTCGTCGCCGACCACTAGACGAGGTTCGTCGCCGACCACCACTCGTTGGCTGCCACCGATCACTATCAACAATCACACTCCTCTTATAATAAGTTCATTCGCACACTTACTTTGTAGCTCGAATGATTGTGTAACATTTTCTCACACATGAAACAAGGGACTCTACTTGTAATATTTTATTTGTAGTGGATCTCTTCAGTTTGACAAAACCCTGAGTTCTTTTTCATTTTTAGGTTTTCTACATAAAAAATTTCTGATGTCTGTACTGATTGCTTTCTTTCACATGAGTGTGCATTGAATATCCATACAGCTCTAATATTTTAATCTATTATTTTACCGCCGCAAATTTTCTGACATGCAAAATTATATTTGGTATTAAAACAAATTACTTAAAAGGTATGCAATTGACCACAGATTTGAATCTCCGTAATATTAGTACTAATAAAATTTGAGTGTGGACAACGCCACTTTAGAAATTTAATGACTCATGACTGAGGCTAATCAATTAACTAATCATTTATTTATATATATATATATATATATATATATTTTTTTTTTATGAGCGCTAAGAATTGATACGATTGACCGTTCGTGCTCCAGGAGTTATTTTATAATAGATAAATAATAGAATCGATTATGAGTTTTTGGGGCTGTTGTGAATCACTCTGTTTTATATATATTTTTTTATTTTAATTTTATATTTTTATTTGAAATAAAATATGATCAATATCTTCTAATATTTTAAATTATTTTTTAAAAAATACTCAATAAAATTTTAAACATTTTAAAAATCTGTAAAAATGCACTGATCAAGCATATTTAAAAAATAAAAAACATGAATCAAAATAAAAAAGAACACATGCGCAAGAAGAAGTTGCAACCGTTGTGAAAGGCTCTATGAGATGGAAAAATTATTTCATACGGTCTCCGATCTGCACCGCTCATCACATTCCTTCAATTAAAAAATAAATAAAAATTGGGCCCACAAAAATGTAACTTTTGTTGTTATGAGCAGTGCAGATCAAACACCGTATGTATGAAATAATTTTTCCTGCGAGATGTGAGCGCACTGAGGAGGAAATAACTAATGAGGTTTTAATGTAATTTCAAGTACATTGTAATTAAATATAATATTTCGTGTGAGATGTATAAAAAATATAAGAGTTTAATTTGGAGAGTTATATATTTGATTTTTTTAATGAATTAAATGCTCTTTTAGGTGGATCCATTTTCATTGGCACGTGCAGCAATTGCTAACATATACTTTTTTTGTTTGACTCAAATCATCCCAATCACACGCTTATCTCTTACGTAATAGGAAAATTTACAAATATGTCATACAGTTCTTGTGCATTTACATATCTATCATCTCAACTCCAGTTTTTACACACGACACTTTTAAAAAATTAGAATGATGGACATGAAAGATTTTAATGATAAAAATGATAAAAAAATTAGATTTAAACATTAGATATGTAAATACATAAAAATTAGTGATATGTATCTAAATATTTTTAAAAAAAAATGCAATTATACGAAGTGCATTGCACCAAAATGTTACTATTTGCAAGAGTATTTGAGTTACACAAATGAGTCATAACACAAGAAATTAAGTTTGATGCTCCATTACTAAATTTTCAACACTCAGTATGAATTTCGATGCATGACATGAATCTTTAGGTAATATTTCGATTGAGAGTCATGAAGAGCTCAGATTTTAGCAAACTCACAGTCAAATTGGTCGGTCCGACGAGACAGACCCAATGATATGAAATTTTGTCAAATCCAAGTTAAATGAAGCTCGGTTCAAGCCATTAAATCACTTATAGAAGCTTTTCGAACATATTTGAAAGGTCAAACAAATTCTGAATAAGGCGAGCTCATAGTCGAATCGTGCGTCACGACAAGACAAATCCAACGAGCTTAATATCTCTCAATTTCAACATCGTGATGACACTCAAATGCCCATAAAACATCGCTCAACTAGTGAAATCTCTTCAGTTTGTCCAAACAAAGAGGTACGTCCAATCAAAGAGGTACATATTCTTTTATTAATTGCAACCAAAATTTTATAAGAAGAACCACGCCTCTCTCATGATGGGATGGGAGCTTGAAAGTTAAAGAAGACTAAAGCTTAGAGAATGACCTGAAGTCTAACATCACTTCGTTGTCGATCGCCAGTTGTCACCCGTCGTTGATCACCACATGTTGGTAGGGGTGTAAACGAGCCGAGCTTGGGCGAGTCCAAGCTTTGTTTGTGTTTAGCTCGTTAAAAAAATATCACTATTCATGTTCGGCTTGTTATATATCGAGTTCAAAAAATATGTCTGTGTTCGACTCGTTTGTTTAATGAGCTGAACATGAGCTATTCACGAACAACGAGTCATTTTGATAACCTTAGTCACACATACTTTGATTGTTAGAGGTAAGAGCGAGATTTAAATGTTATTGTTTAAATTAAGATATTCATTTAAATATAATTTAGTATATATTTATTTTATTTTTAATTAATAATTCTAATTGATTATAAATCTTTGTAGGTAATTAAGTTATTTAAAAATAATACTAGTTAATTATTTCAAGCCAAAACGGGTCGAGCATGAATGAAAAAACTTTGTTTGTGTTCGGCTCATTTATATATCGAGCGAAAAAAAATAGTTTGTGTCATGCTTATTTGCTCATCGGACAAATAGAACAACGAGCGATTTTGAAAGCCTTACTTGTCAGCTACGGTCCACCAGTATCAGTCGTCGCCCACTGTTTACAATAAGTTCATCATTGTTTTGACTTTATAGCTCGAAAATTTGTGTAATTATTTCCCACATGTGGGATAATGGACAATGTTACTAAAATTGATCAAATCAAGCAATTAAATCACCATTGGAAGCTTTTCGGGCATATTTGAAAGGTCAAACTGATTTCAAGTATGACGAGCTCATAGTTGAATTGAACTTCTTGACAAAATGAACCCAACAAGCTTGATATCGCTCAATTCTGACATCGTTAATGTATTCAAATATTGTCCGATTAAAGAAATATCTCCGAGTCATTCGATCAGAGTGGTTCATATTTATTCATTTATTGCAATTAAGAATCTGTAAATAGATGCCCACCGCTCTCATAGAAAAAAATTTATATATTGATTCCGAACGTAGCTTTATGTGCGGACTCACAGTAATTTACCGACATGTATGCTATATTGGGGCCACCTAAAAAAATATTAAAGTGAAACCGCAGACTTCGTAATAATTACAAAATAACACAGGAATAACCTCATCGATGTTATTTTGGGGATAAGGTTATTTTTGGGTTATTTCGGGGGTTACCTAACTGAAATATATAAGTTTCTCTTTAATAACACATAAATAAACCCGAAATAACTTCAACAGTGTTATTTCCGGGTTATTGAAGTGGAGCCGCAGAGATTATTTCTGAGTTATTGAAGTGAAATATATTGATTTCTTTTCAATAATCCCGAAATAATATCCGCGATGTAGTACATATGACGACATATTATTGGAGTTCGCACATAGAGCTACGTCCGGAGTCCAGACAGAAAAATTTTCCTCTCTCATGAGGGGAGGAGAGCTTGAAGTCTGAATTAGACCAAAACATAGAAAAAAATTAAAGTCCAACTTAATTTCGTCACCGATCGCTGCCGACCACTAGACCCGGTCGAGCGATTTTGAGGTGTTCACAAACAAAGAGCCATTTTGACAATACTAATCAGTCTCGTAGAATTCTAAGAATTGAGCGAAATTTTATATTAAAATATCATTTAAATATAATTTTATTCTACTTTTAATTAATTATAAATACTATATAATTTAATTATTCGGAGTAAAAAAATCGTGTATGACTATTATTCGCACGAGAACTGTTCACGGAAAATCCAGCAGTTTTGACAGCCCTACACACGCTCTCCACCCGAATATAAACTGCACGCCTCCGAAATTGATGAGTTCGTCATCCTCCTCTTTCCGCAACAAAGGCTTTGTCGTCGTCGTCGTCGTCGTCGTCGTCGTGGGGAGAGGTAACGAATCTCTCACTCTTTAGCTTGCTTTTCTTATTTATCAGGTAGTTAATTCTCTCCTCCAGCCTATTGCCGTTGCTATTCGCTTATTTTAGTCCGGGATTGAAGTGCGGTTTTGCGATTGCATCCAGTTTCTTGAGCTAGCTGCCTAAACTGATGATGATGGTTGTTCTAAGGAGGTTTTTTTTTTCTGACATAGCACCCAATTCTTATGCATTTACATAGCTTACACCCAAACTCTGATTTTTACTGTTAAAGTACCTTTAGCTATGTATGAAAAGGCGGATTTTAGAAATCTACTTTTCAATGAAAGGGGCTTAGGAAGTAAAAATCAAAGTTTGGGTGTGAGATATGTAAATGCATAAGAATTGGGTGCTATGTATGTAAATTTCCTCTTTTATATTCCTTAGGGTTTTTGATAATGAATTCAGGGGTTAATGATGAAATACAAATTGGGTTTGACTGTAGAAATATTGCACGTAATCGATCTCCAATTCCTTGCTTTATAGGAAATAGGGTTTCAACTCGAGATGCTGTATAAATACTGCAGGGATTCTATCTCCGATTCTTTTCTTGTAGTACAGAGAGAGAAGGCTGATTCATCTCGGTTCGTTTGTGTGGATCTGTACAAATTTGTGATAAGCAGAGACAGAGTGAAAGGGGTGTTGGGCATGAAAGTTAACCCAAAAATAGGTGAGATTAGAGAATGTTCAGACAGGATTTAGAGCAAGGTTGTTGTGAGAAAAATGAGAAAGAGATTAAGACAGAATAATTAAAATTAGTTTCTTTCAATGCTAAGGTTATTCTTGGTTCAATGTGGGAGTTATCAAATTTGAATTTGATAAGCCCTTTTCAAGTAGGATTTTGGGAGTTCCAATGGTTTAAATCTTGAGAAGCATCTGGCTGACCAAATTTTCTTTGGCTGCTTAGTTGTTGGTTGCAGCTGATGAAGTGTTTGGCAGGCTCTATTTTTAATCCCAACTTTTTTTTTGCACAACGGGTTACTAGATAGCCCTTAAATCTAATCCAAAGTCTTACCTCCTTTTATATAGAAGGGATCATGGTTTTAACAAGTAAACTTCAGATGAAATTATTTAATGTACTTTGAATTTAGCTTTGAACATAATTGGTTCTAAAGCTTTGTCCAATATATAGCCTTGCTATGGGAAATCTTTGTTACATTACATGAGATGGAGATTCTTTTTGTCAATAGTTTGGTTGCAATTCCGTGGAAGGCATTTATTGTGAAATTATGTCCAATGGAGGGGTTAGATTTACATTGCAATGAATCTTTTTGTTTTTGATGAATGTTTTTGCCTCTAAATATGTATAGGTGGTGATTGTTCCACTTCTAATGCAGGATGACACAAGTCTTGGTTTTCTATTGCAATTTATAGTTTGCATGTGTTCATACTCCCCTTCAAGTGAATGAATGTCTATTATCTATTGTAAACTTACTCAAATAATTTATAAAACTTGCCTTGGTAATCCTTTGGTGAGTGTGCGCGCAAGTCGTTCACCTGTGATAGTGAACATATAACAAATTAGATTTTTATCTAACATCTCCTTTATAAAGTGTATATCAACTTTAAGAAGCTTAGTATGATTATGTTGCATGGGATGATGTATAAGATTGTTGGCTTACTCACTTTCATGATAGAGCCCTATGGGCATTCCATTTGAATTTTAAATATTGCAATTAGCAGATTCTCATTGCCATAGATTTAAATTTGGCTTCTGCATTAGATCTCACCATTACATTTTATTTACGAAATTACTTTAAAAATGTGCATTATGCTGAAGTTAACTTTTAATTATCAACCCTAGAAGCTATATAACATATATATATGTATGCTTTAATAGTCAAATCTTCTCTTTTTTAAATATAATTTCTTACTCGGGATTATTTTCAAATATTATAAAATTTGGTACACTATGACGTGTTTAAAATTGCATATGAAATGAGTTACTGCATCAACACTATAGGTAATGTCAAATCTTGTAAGGGTAAGTCTTCCCACTAGTGATCGGAAGTTTTTTATACTGTGTTTTGTGGAGCATTTTCAAATTTATGATTAAATTATACAGTGCTCTCGACAGACTTTTATTTCAACTTATCCATCTATTTAAATAGATTTATTAATATATTTTTTTTTTTGTGATATGGAATGAAAATTTTAAGTCTAGAGTATGCTTCAATGCTAAGAAAGTACTTCAACTCACCTATGCCATGTCTTCTTAAAGCAGCTTTTTCTTTACAGTCTCTATTTATTCTAATTTACTATTTATTTTGATGATGTTGTTAGCATAAATTAGTAGTTCAAAGAGTTTCCTTTCACCTAACATTGTGTGTTTCACAAAAAATGTATGGTTTTGATTTTATTTGTATGTCATACTGATCATTACTTTGAGCTTTTTGTTTAAATTCTCCATTCATTTCTAGTCACCATTTTTTTTTTGATGATGTTGTTAGCATTAATTAGTATTATAAAGAGTTTCCTTTCACCTGACATTGTGCGCTACACAAAAAAAATGAATGATTTTGTTTTTATTTATATATTATATTGAGCATTATTTTGGCGAACCTTCCAATCAATGCTTTTAAAGATTTGCTTTAATGCATATAACTCCTTTCTAAATATACACTTCTTTAACTTTTGTATTTGAGCAAACTTTTGGTAGGAAGTGTTATATGTACTTCCTCCAGGTCATCATATGAGAAGAAATTCTTTTCATCAATTTCATTTGTCATTCATTCCCGATTAACTATTAATGGTAAGAGATTTTTGAATTTAATTATTTTAACAATTGAAGTAAATATTTTAAGATAATCTAGCCCATATATTTGAACACAGCCTTTGGCCATTTGTTTGGCTTTATAACTTTCAAGTGAACAATCAAATTTATATTTTATGTAAAGACTCATCTCTATTCTACTATTATTTATATTTTGGTAAATTTTTCAATTCCCCCCACTCCCTCTCTTTTTTTAAAGGGCTTTCATTTCTTTTTGCGGCATTATTCTAGCTCACATTATTTAAAACTTCATGCAATATAAGGACTCATCGAACATGACTTTTTTGTTTCTAGGATAAGTATATGAGTTAAGTCATATGGTATGTAGCTTATAAATCAATGATCTAGGAGCTAAAAATTGAAATTTGTGAGACTTTAAAAGCATAAAAATATTTGTTAATAAACATATAGTGCTGTAAAACAAGTGCCAATTATTGATATTATTTAGGTGCTCTTAGCAAACTTTTCGATCTTTATATGCCTTATAAATGGCCTATTAGTTTATTTTTTTTTTTCCTTTGAGATCTTTTGAAGCAACCTGAAGCAACCATGACCGCATTAGATAGCTCTTCATTTACTCAATATGTTGAATGGATATTTTGCAACTCTCTCTTTGGATATAGATTGCTTCTCTCAATTTCTAGAAGAACTCAAAACCAAGGTTCTGCAGGTATTGTTTTTGTTTTCCATTGATTCTATTTACAGGAAAAAAATATAAAAAATAAATACAATAATGCAGCAATGAATGTTGCAACAATTTGAATAATTTGCGGCAATGCGACCGTGCAAGCTAAAACAATGGGAAATATTAATGGTAATGCACCGATGAAGGATGTAGCTATAGAAAAAGCGGATAAAATGAAGATTGCATAATAGTGGAAGCCGCATTAATGGAAATACATGCAAGAAAAAAAGCTTTTGATACCATGACAAGAATTGTAGAGAGCTTGTCGAGCAATTCATTCCAATATTTTTGAGGTATTTATGGAATCTTACATGGCTTCTAATAAGAAACATATGAAATCAGAAAATAATAATTATAAAATAATTGCAATTGTACCATAGCTTGGTGAGATGGCATTAGACAAGCTAGTTGGGCGAACATCGAGGAGGCTAAATTCATGGGCTGCAAGCATTAACTGTAGGAGAAATCCATGGGTTGGATGGTGGGTCCATTTGGCAGACATTAAGGAGGCAAAATTTATGGCTACCAAAAATGTACAAGTCAAATGAATTATTTTTGTAGTCAGTGACATGCGTTCCCAAGCTCAATACAAACTATATGAAGACCATTTATTTGGTTTATATCTATTTTCATTAATTGCCTTAGCACAAAAATAAAATCCATATTTAATCTTCTTATTATAGAATTAGCTTGATTTTCGCTACTCATACAATCTTTCTAAGCTTGTGTTCTAATATTTTCCTCTTTATTTCATTGAATGACTGATTAAAGTCTCATATCATTATGAAAATATTGAACATCTTCTTTGTGCTTGAATTATATTATGAAAATATTTCTTCTATAATCATTTGATATATTATTTTTGTCTTTAATATTTCATTTTAAAAACTTGTTAACCAAACCACTTTAATATCAGTTGTAGCCCTTCAAATCTCAATTGTAGTTTATTTGAATTGAATGAATTCTTTATGCATCTATTGGTGTGCCAATTTATTCTTTTTTTTGGTATCATTCTAGAATAAAGCTTGTTATTTCTATTCAGAATTATCTTAGAAAACCCTTAAAAACTCTCATTTAATAGTTTCTCAGAGTAATATTTTCATTTTTGCTGTATTCTTTCCCTCTAGTTTTTATTTAGAGCTGAGAATTTATAATCATCACTTTATGTTTCTGAATCGATCAAAAGTCTAGACCCTTTTTCTCTTAGTTAGATCAAAATTTCTTTTGATTTGTCCATGATCGTTTTTGTGCTGCTTTTAATTTTCATATGATCTTTATAAGCATATATTTTTTTTAAGATTATATTTTATTACTCCGCACATCATCATAAAGTTTTTTTTTTTTTTTTGCTTTTGAAATGATAAAAATGCCATCTCCACGCTAGGTTTGGCTAAATTATAAAATTTTGATACGCTGTCTGAATAACCTCAAATATAACTTCTGCTCACCTTTATAGTTTTACCATATTATCCTAACGCATTTATTATTCTCCTTTGATATGTTTTTTGTCCTTCTTATCCTAGCTCTTAACAACTTAAAATTTTAATTTGACTTCTCTTTTATTCTATTATTCACACACACACACACACACACACACACACACACATATATATATATATATATAGATGTTATTTGATTGTTTCTGCAATGTTTTTGTAAGGTCATTTTATCATGCTAATCCTGCTAGTATCTATATTTAATATCCTTTCATAATTATCCTCTTTTTGTTATATACATTGTAATAGTACTTCGTTTATCTCTTATCAAAATTGATCAAATCATTGATCTTTGCATTGAACTTGTGTCTTTTTCTATTTGTGATTCTCATGCTTCTAGTTTTCCTGATTCCTTGATGAAGAAAAGTAACGCAATTCTGTAAGTTAATGAAGCATAATAAGCCTACTTATCCATATGGATTTCCAAGAATATTGGAAAGCAAACTTCTGCATTATATTGGAAATTAATCTTCAACCTACTTATTTAAAAGTAGAAAATCACTTATTATGACAACTGGCTCACAAGGTTTTACCAATGCATTTTATTTAGTTGCAGAAGGAGCTGATCATGCTCTATGCTCGTTTGTGTCTTTTACATCATATTAGTAAACTGTTGTTGGCTTAGCAAATTTTGGCTACATGTTTAGATCTCGCTCAATTTTATCTGCTACACTGGAACGTAAAGATTTATTTCCACTTAAGTTGTTTGGGTTGTCCCCTTGAAATCTTAGGAGAAGTACTCCTTTATCTGATGAACTTCTTGGGAAATATAATTTGAGCAAGCTTTCTTAAATCTATTGCTGGATAAATGACTGCAATTATAGGATCCTCATTGATGTTTGCTGTTATCGTGAGCTCAGCAAAGGCTTATGATAATGATTGGCAACCATTCCAAGTAATACAAGACAATGAGATGTTTTATAGATATGATTGATGTTTCTAACTTATAGTAAACTACTGCTATTATTTATTTATTTTTTTACAGCTTCCATTTTCACTTTTTTCTTTTGTGGTTGCAAGAACAGAATTTTTCAGGCTATGCCCTCAATGGTGTCATTTCTGTACATGTGAATTTTGCCCACCATCACCGCAAGAATGCTGAAAAGCTTGTCTGATATTATGCATGAAGATGATTTTATGGATGAGCATTTCATAGCAAAGAGGATCAAAGTTACTGATGTGGCTGCTGGTAATTTGGAAAAAGAAAAGAAGGGAGAGAAAAATCTGAATATCCATGCAGTAGATGGAAGTGTGAGTAAGCCTACCTTATCAATTGGCCAAACTGGAAGAAGTGATGGCGAAAAACCATATGGAGGCAATGACAAACAGATGCCTGATTCTAAAAAGACATCACAAGATGCAATATCATGCAGTTCCAAAGAAGTTCATGGCCAATTTGTTGACAATTTATGCAAGATAGATGCTGCTGCGGCAGAAGACAAGGGATCCAGGCATGCAATGGAGGATGCTTGGGTTGTTCTTCCTGATGCAAGCTTTGAATATCCTGGGAGATTGAGGTTTTCCGTCTTATTTACGTTACAATTATGCAAACATTTTTCTTTAAAGACAATTTTCAAAATTAGCCACTATTTTACCCCTTCAGTTAGGTAGGTAGTTTAGCACATACCAAAGAGCTTTCATGTTTGTACCTACTTATGAAGCAACCATATGTAGCTAACTAAGTCTAACTACTGTTTTAGCAAAATGTATTGTTGTTGTACCAATCTGAATAGCTATAAGCAAACATTGCATATGGTTCTTGGGTTCTTCCAACATGTACCATAATGTATTATTTTCATTATCCTAATTGAAGAACCATGATTTTAGTCATCTTTATTCTGTGACTTCTTCTTCTTCTATTAGACTTTAAATTTTTTTTTTCTACATTCGCATGTTTAGCTTGAATGTCAAAGGTCACTAAAAAATCGGACCAGCATTTGGTTTGAATCAAGTTTAAATTGAAGTCGATAGGCCTTCTAACAATAATTGGCCAACTCCAACTTGGAGCAAAATTATATAGCGTTGAGTTTAGATCAAATAAAACTAGCTTGAGTGTGGATTGTAATGCATATGCACACATGTCTGAATGCATATACATATTTTTTTGTATTTATTTGGACTTGTATTAATGTGTTTACATGCATCTATGCGTTGACATGTATGAATCTATATATATATGAGTAAGAGTAATGTCGAAACAAAAAATTATGTTATGAGACTGATAATTGGTTGAAATAGGGTTTGTTTTTAGTTCACATTAAAGTTAACACACCATTCTTGCTCGACTCAAAATTGGATTAAGCTATTCTATGACATGAATTAACTCTTCTCGAGATTGGATAGTGCAATCTGGAACTAGGCTCAAGGTCAAATCATTCAACTTTTCTTGTTTTTATTGGATGGGTATATAAATTTTAGAAGATATTTATATTTTTTTAACTACTAAGGCTCTCTTTGCTAAATTTAAGAAGTAAAACATTATAAATTTTACATATTGCTACCTCAATTGTCTGGGGTCCTTTTGTAAGTCCTTGTATTTTGCCTGATAAAAGCATCAGTAATTCTTTATTACCTTGAATGGGCTGTCCGATCTACCATCTGCCCTCACCCGTTGATCTTCACTTGACTTTACAGGAAAGTGTATTGGTTTTCAAATTTGCTTCATGACTTCCATGGCAAAAGCTTTTTGCTGGTGCGTCCCCTTGCATTTCTTCCCAACTGTCATAGATCTTTGTGACCATTTTGTTGCTACTGTGGCTCTCTAAGATGTGGCTAATCAATTGACTGATTTGCGCCTAAGATGATTTCTTACAAAGATTTAGAAATGCGCCATCAAAAAATTTCTTATGTCAGGGCATTATAACTTCTATTAGCTGTTATTGTAACAATCGACTGATTTGCCAATAAATTTTATGCTTAAAATATTTCTTCTGTTGAGCTTTATTTGAAAAACAGTACTGACCGGATATAATGGTAAAGTTTCTTGTAGTTTCTAAGTTATGTTTTGTTTGTTCCTGTTGGGACTATTTAGGAAGATTTTATTTTTAGCATTATTTATTCTTTTTCTTTATTAGAGCTAAGTTTTATTGGTATGTTATAGTTCATGTTTTTTTTTTCTTTTTCATAGGGAGTTATGGCTGATTTATGATTTTCGTAATGTGGGAGTCATCTCCTCTATTTATCTTGTAATCGTTTCCTATGAAGTTGAAGAAAAAGAAGTATCTTTTCCCCTCCTAAAATCACATGGTATCAAAACCCTACCCTAAAAGATCATTGGGAAGGAGACAACCAGATCGCGTCACTTAGAGGAAGGCATCGATCAACGACGATCGTGTAGCGTATTCTCCTCCACCTGTGTATTTATCACGATCTCGTCGTGATTAGAGCTAGTTGCAAAGCGATCCAACCACAATTAAAATTTTCGGCTAAGCAATTCAGTCGCGATTAAAGCTAGCTACAAAGATTGGGATCGCGTATAGATGCAAGGTCGTAATTTTGTCTTGACTGGGAAGACAATGACAAGATCACGAGGTACAAACGTGTGCAGCGAAGTGAACAGACCGCAGAGTCCAGGAGTTCCGCACCGTTTTTGATTAAAAACAACGATCGGGATCTCATCATAAGGGATTTTTGCACTGCTTGCGAAAGAAAGTGAATCAATTGCGTCATATAAGAGTTCTGCGTCATTCTTGGTCACCACATAAAGGAGTTTCACACAATTCTTGATCAATTTTTTCATCTTCTGAGGATAACGCACAAATTAGCAATGTTGATGGGAGTTCACATAAATTCTACCACATCGATCGTTTTCCGTAATTCCTAAACCATCGTACCTTACTCGACAACTCTCTTGATGAGTATATCGGTTAAATATTCTCCTCAGAAATTACTATCTCATCTCATATTTATAAAACTTAATTGACACAATTATCTCGAGTAAGAACAATCTATAAAAATGGAGGTTGATGGGAGAGGCAAAATTGGGGATTTAACTGCAGAAATCCCAAAACCTATTACTGATGATCGGAATCTAAGAAAATGGCAATCCAAAAATTCTTTGGTAACAACATGGCTTATCAATTCTATGAAAATTTTCATAGGAAAGCCGTATCTATTCCTTCTCACTGCTTGAGTTAAGACTTGGAGAATTCTTCGCAATTTTTTTTGTTGGAAACTGAAATTTGAAAATCTAAGAAAAATTACTGTGATGGTACAATGTATTACAATCAGTCAGTAAAATCATGGCAGAAGCTCGTTCAATATTATGATATTGTTTGGGGGTATTCAAATGACCATGCTCGTCATAAGAAAAGAGAGGAAAATGATTGGTCTACATGTTCTAAGTTGGCCTTAATTGGAATTGAGATAAAGTTCGAGGTCAAATCCATTGTAGGAAACCTCTATCCTTAATTCTAGAAGTCTTTTCTGAAGTTAGACATGAATAGTATAGAAAAAAAATATTTTGTACAACACCGATTCATGTGGTAACACTGAATAGGAGAACTCGATTTTTTTCTCAAAAATAGTTGATAATGACAAAGAAGAGCAAAAAAATTATGGTGCAAGTATTGCAAAATATCATTGCACATGAAAGAGACATGTTGGAAACTTCATAGAAAATCAACAAATCGGAAATCAAAATCCAATCATAAAGGTATAACTTATTAAGCTACTGCTGAAGAAATTCAGGAGCAGTCTGCTAACTCGAATGCAATCCCTTTTATTAGGGAGCAATCGGTGTAATTGTAAAGATTATTTCAATACAAAATTATTCCCGACTTCATATTGCTCTTTAGTACAGAAGGATAACTCTCTAACCACTACTTTGCTAAGTGTTATTCGTAATTGTCCTCATTCTTGACTAATTTACTAGTGCAACTGATTATATGACGGGTTATTCTAATTTTTTTTTTCTTCTATAAATCTTGTGTAGGTAATAAAAATGTCAAATTGTCGATAGTTCCCTCTTGGTAATTATTGAAAAAGGAAATGTCAAACTCTACTCATTGTTAACCCTTTGCGCTGTCATTAATGTTCTTAATCTACGTGTATTATGTTCATTTGTAAAATTACTATTGTGTATCAATGCCAAATTAACTTCTATTCTTCTTACTGTGAGTTTCAGGAATTGATCACTGGGTGGATGTTTGACAGTTGTAAGAAAAAATGGACTATTATTTTGAAGATGGACTTGACTTCAATAAACAATGTCAAAATACTAATTTAAAATCTATTTATGTTTCTAAAAATAATGAAATTATATGTTAGGTCATCCTAGTTTTTATTATTTAAAGTAATTATTTCTCAAATTATTTCAGAATAAAAATATGTTGTTTCAATGTGAAGTGTGTTGGTTTGTTAAACATCACCGTGCATCATTTTCTTTGCAAATATACAAATCCACTACACCATTTTACTTTGATTCATAACGATATAAATGATCCTTATAAAACTCTTACATGTTTTGGGAAAAAAAATAGTTTGTGACCTTCACTGATGATTACACTAAGTTAGGTTAAGTTATTTAATAAAATAAAATTTGAAGCAGAAATAATTTTAAAATTTTTTAGCACGAGGTACAAACCCAATTTCAAACAACCATGCAAATATTACAGAGTGATAATAACCTAGAGTATTTCAAAAACACTTTGGATCAATTTTTCTTAAAAAAGAAATAATTCATCAAAGCTCTTGTGTCGATATTCTACAATAAAGTGGGTTAGTTGAAACGAAAAACAAGTACTTATTGGAGTAAGCTCAGGCTTTGTAGTACCAATCAGTTGCCTAAATATCTTTGTGGTGAAGCCGTTCTCACTATACATTATTCATAAATAGAACACCCAATACAGGTTTAAACTTCGAAACAACTTTTGATGTTTTTCAATTTTTTTTTTCCAAAAATTGGCTCTCATCTTCCCTAATTCTAAAGATATTTGGTGTACTGCTTTTCATATCCATAGTCCAAAAAAATTGAACCATGAGCAAAAAAATATATGTTTGTTTGTTATGCTCCTAAATAAAAAGGGTATAAAGTTTTTTATCCTAATTTTTAAAAAATATTTGATGCTATAGATGTCATCTTTTTTTAATTATAGATATTTTTTTCACCTCATCTTCAAGGGAAAGATTAAAACAATGATGTGTCTATTCAATTTTAGTATTTTCTTCAGATTGAAGACTCACAAAATAGTGTATTTCCAATCTTGATTGATCAATCTAAAAACCCAAGTGATATTAAAAGAGAGTACGTCAAATCTTTAAGTTATTGAAATTCCTGCAATGTTATCTCATGATGCTCATAACAACAAAGAAAAATGAAAAAGAATAATGGCAGTGTTATCGTTTGATTTTGTATACTCGCAATAGAGGACAACTCAAAAGAAAAGGTCTACGAATCCTTTGCATTGCTCATAATTCACAAACCTATGTAATGTCCTCACTAATCCTTGAGCTCTTTATCATTCCACTTCATCTTCAAACTCCGAGTTTTCTAGTCCTGAGGCTGAGCGTAGTTTGAATCCTGAGTTTAATGTGTCTAGACTTCCCATTGTGGAAATGACTTACACCCAATATCCATTGTCCTATTATGTATCATATGAAATCCTCTCAACCAATTTTTATGCTTTTACCCCACGATTATTCATATATGGAGTTTCCGAGAACTGTGTAGAATGCTTTAAAAGTCTCCAGTGGAAGGACACTATTTTTGAGGAGATGAAAGCTCTTGAAAAAATTGAGATGTGAAAAGTGGTTGATCTATATCTAGAGGAAAGATAACTGACGGATGAAATGGGTGTTTAAAATCAGGTACATTCTATGGCTCTTTAGAACAACACAAGTTTAGACTAGCTGCTATGAGAATTACTCGGTTCTATGGGATTTATTATTTAGAGGCATTCACTCTAGTTGCAAAACTTAACTTTATAAGGCTACTTCTGTCACTTGCAGTTAATCTTGATTGACCTCTATAATAGTTGAATGTAAATAACGCTTTTCTCAACGCGGACTTATATGAAGAAGTGTCTTTGAATGCTCTTATGGAATTTAATGGAAAGTTTGACACAAAATTGTGTACAACAGTCACCAAGAGCATGGTTTGAGAAGTTTACATTGTTTGTTAAAAGTCAGGAGTATACTCAAGGGCAATGATGTTATATAATATTATTTAGGCATTCAAATGATGGGAAGATAATCATATTGATTATGTATGTGAACGATATAATTCTCATGGAAGATGATATAGATAAAATGAATAAGCTTAAGGCTCCCATTTCATCAGTTTTTGAGACCAAGGACTTGGGATCCTTTAGTTATTTCATTGACATGGAGGTTGATAGATCAAAGAAAAGGTTTGTTATTTTCCAACTGAAGTATTTTCTTGACTTTCTAAAGGAAATTGGATGAGTGGTTGTAGGCTTGAAGACATCCCAGTTGATCCCAATTAAAAACTAGGAGATGAAATGGAAGGTGATCCAGTGAATACAACTCGATATCAAAAGGTGGTGGGAAGATTGATATAGTTATCACATACACGATCAAATATTGTCTTTGTTGTAAGTTTGACAAGTCAATTTATGCATTTGCCTTCTAAGAAACACCTTGAAGCAATTAATAGGATTCTCTACCTTAAAATTACACCAGGTAATAGTTTACTCTTTCAGAAAACCTCACAACAAAATATAGAGGTTTACACCGATGCAAATTGGCCAGACTTAGTTGTTGAAAGGAGATCGACTTCCATATACTATACTCATGTCTTGGGAAATCTGGTTACGTGGGGAAGTGAAAAACATAATGTATTGCAAGTAGTAGTGCCAAGACAGAATATCGAGCTATAACTAATGGAGTATGTGAGATGTTATGGTTGAATGGTATCCTTGAAGAGCCATGAATTCTGATAGACATATCAATGAAGTTGTACTCTGACAATAAATCTATCATAAGCATTGCAAAAAATATTAAAGCATTTGGAGATTGACAGACATTTCATAAAAGAAAAGATTTATTGTGGAGCTATTTGCTTGTCATTTGTTTCTACTGCTCAACAAATAACGAATATCTTTACCACAAGACTGTTCGGGCTTAGTTTTGAGCTCTTTGTAAGCAATTTGGGCATGATAGATATCTTTGCTCCAACTTGAGCGGGGTGTTGGAATTATTTAGGAAGATTTTATTTTTAGTATCGTTTATTATTTTCTTTTATTAGAGCTTAGTTTTATTGGCATGTTATAATTCATGTATCTTTTTTTTTTTAATCATAGGGAATTATAGCTAATTTATGATTTTCCTACTGTGGGAGCTGTCTCCTCTATTTTTCTTGTAATAGTTTCATATGAAATTGAAGAAGAAGAAATATTTTTTCCCCTCCTAAAATCAGAGTTCCCTTTCATTTGGGCATGATAGATATCTTTATAAAAAAATATTCTTTATAAAAAAGATAGTTACTTAAACTTTTCAAAATAGTTTTATCGATATAAAAAAATATTCTTTAGACATTTTTCATTTTTACCTGTGCACCCATTTATGACTTCATCAGCGTATGCACTGAGTTATGGAGCAATTTGCATGTTTATAGGAGAGCATGATTTTTTTGATATATAAAGCACAAAAGAAGCTTAATGATATTACGGCTGAATAGAATGCTTAGTCCTGCTAATTCTTATCTTTTGGTGGTGACTGACTTATGCTGCGCATTGTTACTAATGTTTCTTTTTTGTTTTTATTAGCAAAATTTGTTTTTTGTAGTTATTCTAACTATTACATACTGAGAATCTTGCGTAAGCATAAGTTGTCACCGTCACCCTGCAGCTTCTACTAGATTAGGCTAGAGATGATTCTCTTGTCCAATTATATACACTCTGTATGACTAAAAAAAATGTCATATGAAAAGTGAGCTTGACAAAGTTGATGGAATAACAATTATATGAAATGCTAAGCTTGAAATAATTGGAAGAAAAACAATTACAGAATTTAGCGGAAATCAACTTGTTATTATGTGATTTTGCACAGTGATCAAAAGTTGTGTTATTGCACTTCTGCTTAGAAAAGGTTTTTTTTATAGCATGTGCTTTATGAACTGCATTTGGGACCATCACCATCTCTCTTCACGTATTGCATTAATACAACTGGCACTATCGTCTTATGAAGTTCATTAACATGAAAAAAACAGCTTTCAAAAAGTAGAGGCATGACTCTGAATCAAGTCTTACTGAACATGCTCTACAAAAATCTGTCTTATGAAAAAGTGAGATTGACAAAATTCATGGAAGAACAATTATATGAAATGTTGAGCTTGAAATAGTTGGAAGAAAAACAATTATAGAATTTAGCAGAAACCAACTTGTTATTGTGTGATTTTACACTGTGATCAAAAGTTAGTTTTATAGCACTTCTGCTAGTAAAAACTGTATTTTTATAGCATGCGCATTATGAGCTGAATTTGGAGCCATCACCGTCTCTCTTTCACCTATGGCATTAATACAACTGGCACTATTGTTGTAAGAAGTTCATTAACTTGAAAAAACAGCTTTCAACAAGTAGAAGTATGACTCTGAATCAAGTCATACTTAACATGTTCTACATGTTAGGTGCATCAGAGTTATCTTGCATGTTCTACAAGTTTGGTGCATCAGAGTTATTTTGAGTTTGTATAAAAAATGTAACGTCTTGAATTGCTTTTCATGGCATATTATATATCCATTATGGGAGTATTGGTGGTCTGGTTACATGCTTATATGATCCAGAGCTGGTCATTACATAAAATTACTGTTTTGGGGGTGCAAACATAGGTGGAGCCAGTTTCAAAATTTATTTTGTCTAAAATTTAGTTGAGATATTTAAATAAAAATATTTCATTTTGATGAAACGAGTGTACAAATTATCATGAATTTTTTTAAATTTTTATAATATAGAACTAGTAAATTTTCATGTTGTGTACTTATACTTTATGAGAAAAATTGGAACAATTTTTTCAATTTTTCAAATAAGAGAATTTTTTATAAGTTTGCGCCCCCATTAAAAAAAATTTCTGGCTCTGCCTGAGTGCAACGTTTTATTGAATTCCATGATATTATGTTTATTGACTGTATCATGCTAGAAAACTTGTTTTGCTTTATTCAAATTACCTAGTCTGTCACATTTGCTTGATATCTGGCCTTTTCACCAAATTTTTTCATGAAATAACTCCTCTCTTTCTCTCTCACCCTCTCCCCTCTTTCTCCCCCCTCCCTGTCTTCTTTCCTTTCCTCCCCCTCCCTCACACCCACCCCCCCTTCCCTCAGTTCAGAACTTCTTTTATCTTGAATGGCAACTTTTGGCTAATTTTACGTGGTGCTTGTAGTTATTTTCTCAGTTGACTTGGTTTCATCATTCTTCTTAATATAGCATGCTCAAGTAGACCCTTTACTTTTTTTCTTCTTTTTTAAATCTTAGCGTGGATTCTCTTTTATCTTGAAGTGGGTTGCAGCCTAAACGAGTGAACCTTTTTTTTATCCGTTGTTATTATGTGGTTTGATTATAGGTTTTGTGGAAGAATGGCTATCATATTTTGTGCTGATACCTTCTGCCTCACACTTGGTTATGTACTCTGTTTTTTTGAGCAGTGATACAATAACCACTACAATATAACTTATAAGACAGATGCTCATTAGATTTGTTGCTTTTTAGATGCACATTGCTGATGTTTAATGCACTTATTGTTCATGTTTATTGGTGAGTTGTTCTTGTAGTTGTTTCTCAAAAAGTTTTTGTTTTTTGTAGATGTGCACATTTTGCAATTTATGATGGACATGGTGGTCGTCTTGCAGTGGAGTATGCACGGAAACATTTACATGCAAACGTGCTTTCAGCAGGCTTACCACGTGAGTTGGTCTGTTTGCATATATTTCTTGCAAGAAAGATATAAGTTTTCAGCAATTTAAATTTTTGTCTGTTTATGATGTGATATGTTTTTAAGATGCTAGAAGTTCTAAATTTTAATCCCGTCTAATTTTAGTGAGAAATAGCTGTTTCAACTATGCTTAGGATAAGGGGACATAAATATTCGAATACTACTTTAATTACCTTCTAGCGCATGCAACCCCTTTTTGTTGATGTGAATCTGTTTTGTTGTACTTCTGCATAAACATTAGAATATACCGGTTTTTACAAATATTTGCAATAAACAAGAAAAAAATCGAAGTTCTCTTATTTTTTGAGGATTATTATAGTGCTAGGATCTGGAGGGGTTAGCAGTCATTATAGCCACTATGCATTTATTAAAGAGACGAAGTTCAATTAAGCATAGGAAGTTTTGATAAAATAGTCATTTTGTTGAGAGCCTTAATAGGGTTATTTAGGGCCCGTTTGGTGCAGCTTATTGGGGTGCGGTGATAGTATGAAAACGTCGTACACGTATGTGAAATACGTCCCGCGCAGCTGATTTATGCCGCTCGGACGCACTTAAAAAATTTCGTTAATAGAAGGCGAAGCGGGGAAGAAGCCGCGTCCTGCGTCTGCTTCCCGGTTAGCATGAAGAATTCCTCCGGTGCCTTCTCGCCCTCCCCGATCTAAATGCTCCGTAGGGTTTAGAGTTCTGATTCCTTCGTCTTCTGAATCTTGGGCACGGATGGCCCTCCACCAAATTTTGCTTCCTCTCTTCTCCCTTCTCGAAACCCTAGTTTTCTTCCCCGAAACCCTAGTAGTCTTTCCCTCGCCACACCATTCTCTTATAAACCCATTTCACGACCCAATTCTCTCCCAACCATGGCTTCTCTTAGCATCACTCCGTCTCTTAGAATCTCGGAGACTTTTGTTCGTCTAAAGGAACAGGCAAAGTAAGCTCTAGCATTTCACTCTACGGTATTTAGATGTGAATAGTCGACCGTGGGATTCCCTTTCTTGTATTTCCTGTGCATTTGGTTAATGACTGCAGTTTCATTATATCCTTTCATTTTTATGTAATTCATGTAATTCATTTTATATGTTACGTAATTGTTTCTGGAAAAAAATGTTATGTTGGTCGGCGAAGATAGTGAGAATTTTATGTTTATTAATCATCAGTATCTGTTGTTTTTTGTGTCATTATTTCGATTTGGTTGTATTTTGTTCTTCTGCTTTCAATGGAATTGGAGGATCTTTTAATCTGTATTAAGAGGTTGTTTGGTTCAAAATTGTTTGAATAACAATGTTTTTCGTAACCTTGGTTTAATCTGATATAACTCTGTTGCTCTGTGAGCTGTTTGCCGATGAATGCTTGTTCAAGTCCCTCTATACTTTGCGGTGTTCTGAACTTTGCAAATAGAGAGAAAATGCGATCGGATTTTAGGCATATATGTTGGTGCTTGTTTGCTGAACCATATGTTTTATAAAATTGCATATATGTTGGTGTTTGTTTACCCCAAATGAGGCCAAAGACAATCCACCTTTACCCTCAGATTTTTGGATATTGATGAGCTTGAGTTGATATTCATTACATTGCACAAGTGGCTGCTACATATATGTTTTATAAAAAAAAAAAAGAAAGCTGTGATTCACGTCTTGATAGATTGCTTCTTGTGATAATGGAGCAATTATATTTCTAATTGTTTGGTTCAATTGTATTCTGTTTTTCCATTTTAATATTTTTAATTGTACTTGTAATTGTATTTCTCTTTATTTTATTTCTTCTGATACTCACGAGATAGTGAGCAGTGTTTTTTTTTTTGAACTCATCCGTAACAGTTGGAGACTTTTGTTCTGTGTATTATTTCTCTCATACAGTTCTGTTACAAATGGTTTCACCAAACAAGGGCAGAATTATAATTCATCCAGCAACAATTATCAATAAGCTATTTTAAATAAGCTCTCCCAAACAATAAACCAGCTTATTCTGATAATCTGCTGATTATCAGAATAATTTGCTTATCACCAGATTATAAATAATTAACAACTGCGCCAAACAGACTCTTACTCTATGCTGCAAAATCTTGATAAATTATGTAAAGAAAAAGCTTGACTAATTATGTAAAGTACAGTTACTTACCTACCTAAACATTTAACCGATTCCTACCTTCCCACTCAATAAGGATTAGGGATAGTGAGAAAATAGTGTTTCTATCCAAAATTTTATGGGTGAACAGTCTAATTTACTTCAGGCAGCTTAACTAGGAGAATAAATTAGAAGCGGTACTATTGGATTGGTAATTCTTAATCAATATTCTTGAAATCCTGTGTTATATAGATGAGTTAAAAAAGAATATCAAGTGATTAGAGAATATGGCAAATTGTAATTTTTTTTAAATTTCAATTTTTGTAGATCTATATAACTTTGTTGTATTGTGTTTAGATTATACAGGAATTAAGTTAATGTGTCATACATTAAAATTATGGGAATAATTGAACCTAGGTTAAGACGCGATGCAATGATTTCTCATAATAAATTTGAATTTATGCAGGGCAACTCAACTATGGAAGCCATACATTTATTGAGAGGTTTGATGAAGAAGTACAAAGAGAGTAAGGAGGATCTACATATGGAGGATCTATCTACATATGATTTTTATTGATTTAGAAAAGCTTACGATAAGGTTCCAAGATAAGTATTTTTGGAGAGTTCTAAAAAAGAAAGGCGTTAATATGGCTTATATTCAAGTTATGAAAGTTATGTATACTAGAGCTGTTACTTGTGTTCCTCCATTAGTAATAAGGAATTTTTACACTTGATTGGAATTCGTGGTCTGCCTTCTTGTTCCTCTGTTTGGGATGTTTTTGAAGTGATTTTTTGTTTTTGTTAATCATATTAATCAAAATATGAAAAATCAATCACCGTATTTTAATAAACTTGTGTGCTGTATTAATTGTAATACTTAACGTGATTTAGGAAGATATTATGAGTTTTCTAGCAAAAGGGTAAATCTGAGACGAGCGAGATTTTATATTCTTTCAAATCATAGATTTTGGTCGCACTCAGACATGGTTATCGATTTTCCATATTCCATGGTTGAAGGGGCATAACTTCAAAATTCTTAATTCAGATCCTAGTTTTAAGAAAATATCATGTTATGACGGCGTATAAGGGCAATTTAATCTTTATTAGATTTATTATTAGTTAGTATAAATAGAGCTAATATATTTAGGGTTAGCACTATGCATGAAATTGGGTCTTGTATCTTAGGGTTGGGGTTTGAGAGAGATTTCATTCCTCTCGAATTGTAGTTTGTAGGAGCTTATCTTTATGTATTGGTGTTGTATTGTTTGGTTTTTCTGAAATAAAAATATTTTGTGCCTTAATTTCAGTGAAAAACCTGCTTGGATTATATCAAATGATATAAGAGCATTCAATTCTGGAAATCAACTGAATCGGTGCTTACAGGGTTCCAAATATCGTGATACAATCGTGATCGAGCTAGCTGGGAAGAGACAACAGATCAGATCGCCCAAGGGAAGCCAACGAAGGGATCACGACACCTTTGCGATACAACGTGACGTGATTGCTAGTTGGAAGCCAATGGGATTTTCGACATACAGGGAAGACCGGCGGGATCACGACACGTATGAGCCTTGTGGTTGCATATCGACAAAGACAGGGAAGTAATGATTGCGACATTTCGTAGTCGACGGGATCGCGACATACAGGGAAGTGATGATGAGAGTCAGTGATACGGTCACAAAAAGAGCTACCTGGGAAGGGACGACGGGAGTCAGCGTTGCAATCGATACAATCCTATCGCTTTCCTTTGTGATCTGCTATAGAAGAGGCAGGATCTATCAACAGGAACACTGCTTTCAAAAATTTCAATGTGCAATATACGGTGGGGCTTGTGCTAAAATTCTGCATTGCTAGCAATGTCGTTACCTTCCCTTAGCAATTCATTATCATAAGTCACATCGATTGACCTAACTAGGAAGCAAATAATGGGATGGCAGTGCGTAGAAAATTCACCTGTGTTAGAAATTTTTTTGGGGAGTAATGGAGAAAAAAAAAATAAATGCTCTGGAAGGGAAAAGTCACATCAGATCTGAAATAGAGAAATGTTTTTTAGTAATGGAGGAGCGTTTCTCATCCTTGCAGGGGCGGTTCGAGTGGAGGTTCACGACTTTGGAAGAAATGGTGAAGAAGATCATGAAGTTTAATGTAAAATCGCCTCCGCCTGCAACAGGATTGAATGACGACGTCTTAAGTAGAAATGAGAAGCAACGACTAGAAGGATTCATGAGACATCAAGATAGTGTTGTTGCTTTAGGCAGATCCTAAATTGTGAGATCAGATGAAGGAATTGAGAGCAGACTCGAGCGGAAATCATCTGAAGGAATGGTGTGGCATTAGTACGTCACTATTTTAGGCAGATCCGGAGCCACATGATCGAGCGAAGGAATCGAGAGCTGGATCAATTGACAACGCTTTGAAGGAATAGTGCGACCTCTGAACAATTGGAATGAACTGAAGCAGGAGAGATTAAACGAAGGAATCAGTATCAGATTCGAGCAGCAGCATCTGAAGAGAATTGCACGATATCTGGAGGTTTGGAATGAGAGGCAATAGGTAGAACGAGACAGTGTGCAATTCAGGATCGAAGAAGATCGCTTCAAACAATTTTGGCCTGAAATAGAGAACCAAGGACTCCAGTGGAGGTTTGCATCCAACTGCGTGGATGCCATTTGCGGAAGCACTTTTTGGGTAGAGGGCTATTCAGAAGTAATGATAAGAAGGAAACTTGTAGTGAAGAGCAGAAGAGTTTGTAAGGGATTGATTTTGACATTGCAACGGATTCAGGAGGGAGGGAAGATGGTGGTGTTGCGCGGTGACCTCAGGTTATGTAAAACTTTGGTAATGCTGAAGACTATGATGAGGGTGACTCAAGACACAGGATTGAGATTCTTAATCGTGTGGCATCACATGAAAGAGACTCATGATACAGAGTTGACATAGATTCTGGTAATCGATAAGCTACTGGACGAGTTGTTTGAGGTGGTGGTATTCTCTAGGATTTACTTGAAGTCAGGGAACCATCAGATTTAGATGCGACTGAAAGATGTGCAAATGTCGACATTTCGAGATGGTGAGGGTCAGTACGAGTTTTTGATTAAATGGAAAGGATTGTTTGATGATGATGTAATGTGTTAGCCATACGACCTGATCCAATAATAATTTTTTTTTACCTTGAGGACAAAGTATATTTTTGGGACGGGAGTAATGTTATGATGACGCATAAGGACAATTTAGTCTTTATTAGCCTAAGGGAAATTTAGTCATTTATTATTGGTTAGCATAGATGGGACTAATATATTTAGGGTCAGGGTTATGTATGAGTTTGGGTCTTGTATCTTAGGGTTAGGGTTTGAGAGGGATCATCCACATCTCGAATTGTAGGATTTGGGAGAGATATCCCCACATCTCAAATTATAGGTGTTTATCTTTATGTATCGGTGTTGTGTCATTTGGTGTTTCTGAAATAAAAAAATTTTGTGCCCTAATTTCTGTGAAAAATATGCTTGGATCATATTCTATTATTAGCTGATGCCTCTCTCCCTTGAATAACAGTGGTCTCAAATTCTCTTATTACAGTTAAAGATGGTATTATTTTTATTCTAAATAATTCCTGGTCACGTACAACTTCTTACTCTGATATGAAGATTATTCTCTTTCCTGCGTTTTCTCCTATCAAGAAGGAAATTATTGCTACAACCAATGCAGTTCATTTCAGATCCTTTTTTAATCATAGAATGCTTTCCTAGAATATTCGTTGTTCAGTTATTGAATTCACTTATTATCCGGGAGTCTCAGCTTAGGTAAACCTTAAAATGGAATGTTCTTCTAAATTTTGTTTGGATTAACCGCTGAAATTTCTAGCTCTTTTGAAGTGACCATGGAAAGGAAAATTTTCACTTCGAAGGAAAAAATGTAATTTCTTATAGCATTGTGGATTACACACTCAACCCTTTTACCATGTCAAAATTACTTTTTACTCATTCTACTTTTCCGGCTTTTAGCATTTTTAATCTTTATAAAACTTGCAAGAAATAGTTAGGTAACTCTACCATTCCTCCCTCTTCTTCATCAAATACGTCTCAAATAGAATCCTTGTAGCAGGTGGGAAACTTTGCTTATATATTTTCAGCATGTAGTTTTCTTAGAATTTTATAGTTTTAATTCTTCTGGCTACACTAGTCATTTGATTTGATCTTTCTCTTCAACGATGATTGCATCATGGAATGCTGAATGATTGAATTCTCTCTTTCAAAAAAGTGATGGTCAAAGATGGTACTATCTTTAAAAAAGTTGGCATTATATGCCTTGAAGAATAAATACTCTTCAAGCTTTCTTCTCTTACCTTCATGGCTATTGGCGGCACTAAAATTATAGCTGGAGTTATTTTTTATTCCAAGGGCCAGTCTGGTTGGTTCCTTCATTAGCTGGGATTCCAATTCTGTTGAAGTTCTCTTTTTTATCACTAGTTTCTTTTTTATTCCCATTCTTTTTATATCATTAAAGAGGATTTTAATACTTTATTAACTATGATCTATGCGGTTTTCAGTGATGAGAAAATACTTTTTTAGAATGAACCAAGTTCTATCAGTATCAAGTGGACCTCTAAATAGATCATTTGTTGCGTCAATGATACCATCTGTTTTTATTTGTTTCAATGATACCATTTGTTTCAAACATGGGAAATATTTTATTTGGTTTACATCTGAAGCACACGCATCAGAATGCTTTGAATTTGAGTTCTTATGTGAATATAAGATTGATGGTATTTTGGATTAGTATTGAATTTTCTATTGGGAGAATTGCATGAAATGAGAATATGAATGACAAGTCCCATCATTTATTCTGCCGATGCATGATTCTTTGATTGGCAGCATTCTGTAATATTTAATTATAACTTCCTAAGAGAGGATATACATAATGGTTTCCTTAATATGCCTATTTTGAGACATCCATTCAGATGGTTTTATTTTTAAATGCCGTATTAAACTCACTGATTTTTTAACATTGCAGTTTATTCTCTGTTTTTTACTGTTAGATAAGCTATTATCTTTTTAAGTATTTTATTGAAGTTGCTAGGATTCTTGTTTCAGGGAACAGCATGATTACTAACACAGTGGAGACCAATTATGCATTTCATTGTACTTTTATATGTATTTATGCGTATTTTCCTAGTTTGTGCATGCTTCCTTGCTATATGGATTTTTGTTATGCTTGATTTTGATCAGCCGAATCTGAACTTGTATGCTTTAAATAATGTTTTATTTGGTCATTATAAAATGTTGTTGTAATGCTTCTATGTTTCTACCTGTACAGATGGATGTTAAAGCTGCCAAGAAGGCCATACTTGAAGGTATTTAAATAGCTAAATCTTTATCCTTTATGCATGGTATTTCCCTTTGCAGATTTATCATTTACACGTGATTTTTTGATTATGTTATTCCCTTTAGATATTTAGTTCTCATTCGATTACGGATGTTATTTTATTATCAGTAGTTCCTATCGTTAAATTTAGAACTTCATAAATTCAGCTTCACGCACTGTAATGAAGCTGTTTCCTTTCTTGTTGTACTTAGGCTTTCATTGTTGTTTCTGATGATGGCTGACTGCCGTTTGATTCATTATTTTGTTGTCTTATTTACAGGGTTACTTTTATTGATTTTGCTTTACTTCATCATATGCAGGTTTTCGGAGAACCGATGAATCATTACTTGAAGAAAGTAGTAGAGGTGACAATGCAAATTAAAAATTCTAATTGCAATGTCTTTTATATTCTTTCCATTATCTGTTGTGGATGATTTTTTAGATTTCCCTATTGATCGTTTTATGTGCACATACAATAGTGGTTGACAAGAAAATAGCTTTAGCTGTACATGAAAATAGTTCCCAGAAACTGCTGTATGTAAATGGCTAGTTTCAAATTTTCTGAGTAAGTCTGACTCGTTAGGTCATGTTTGAAACTGTATATACTCCTAATTCAGCAAGGGTGCTACATAGTTTCATCCAGGAAGAAATAATCATATTTTTTTGGTTAATCCGGTGCATGATAATCGCTTTGGAATTTCAGCATAGTTGATTTTTTTGTTGGAAGTTGTTTTTGTCCGTGAAAATATGCTTTTGCATTATTTAGTCAAAAAAAATATAAAAACTATGCATGCATGCATCTATGCTATATAAAAATGAGCCATGCCATCTACAAGTATTGTAGAGAGTTCCTTGTTGTCATCTACATGTAACAAAAAGAAAGAACCACTAAGGGCATGTTTGGCTCAAAAATGAGCGGCATTGTTACATTCGCGAGGCGTATAATAAAACAAAACTTGTTTAAAATTCAAAAGGAAAGCTAACACCGGGGCTATAAGTGGTTGGCTGCGCCATATCTCCTGTGCCATAAAGGAACGGAGAAACTGCTTAATATTTGTGTTGTCCCTTCGATGACGATACCCTTGAGGTTGAACATCCAAGGTTGACAAATCTGATGAAGGAAGTGAACCACCATAATTTCAACACGAGTGCTGTCCCAATGTTGGAATTGTTGTCCAAAGGCGATGATACATTTGCCATGCTCGTCCCGCATGATGGCCCCTATACCAGCGATCCTGAAGGGAAGCAAAACTCCATCAACATTCTTTTTTAGCCACTCGGGAGGAGGGGTTGCCATAAAGAAAAAAGGACCTACCCGGAAATTTGGCTAGCACCCATTGCCCCCAAAATGGGTAAAAGTGAATCTTGGTTAGGGCCTCGATAATTGTCGCAGTGATGATAGTCGGCCTACCATGTGTCCGATTGTAAACCTTAGCATTACTAGCCCCCCAACAATGGTGAATTGCGTAATAGAAGCACTGGGCTGGGGCAATGAGACCCCTTCTGGTAGTGCTGAGATCCTTGACTGCTTCATCAAAAGAGCTGTAAGCGGGTAGAATAAACCCTCACGAGTGCAAAATATCTTTGACCCGAAAAAAAAAGCAAACAATTAGAAATAAGGTGATCCGGGATCTCATCACTAGAGCAGCTCCAAGGGCAAGAAATGCTGTTCGTGAGGCCTTTCCTGGCGAGCCATAGTCTGGCAGGGATGGCATCAAGAAACTGGCGCCACCAAAAGAAACGCTCGCGAGGGTGGAGTTGAAGCTTGCAGAGCCAATCTTGTTTCATCTCAGTTGCTGGGAAATTAGCCTTATAGGCCAGCGAAGTAATGGTTTTACCCGTGCTCAAGGCAATCCTCATGTATGTCCTGGTGGATTTTGAGCTGTGTAATAAGCACTGCCATATCATTGCCAAAGCAAGTAACAAGCACCTGTTGATTCCAGGCGCCATCCGAGAGCTGGTTGGACACCCGCACATTCTCCAGGACATTGGTGTTCGCCTAGTTTAAGATATCAATGACGGCCCCATCAGCAACTTTTCATCTCGAAAAGGGCTGTAAAAACTGGAGGCCTTCACAAATAATCTTCCTGGAAATAGAAGTGCCGTGATTATAACTTTGGACCAAAAAATGGAGCTTATAGTATCTTTCAAGACATTTATGGAGAACAGATTCCTTATCCTGCAAAAAATTCCAAGCAATGCGCGCCCTTAAGGACCCCCTTCCAATTTTTGGACGCATGGAAGTTGTTTTTGTCGGGCTAAACCAGGTCATCAGTCCTTAGGTGCCTATCATATTACTCTGTTTAACTTAGGATTACACTTTTACCTTGCTAAGAGGAGTTTATTATAACAGGCCCATTATATTTAATTATAGGTTATATGACCCATTTCAGAATGAACTTTAATTCTGTTAGGTCATACAGAAAATTTGAAGAAAATAGTTCTTTTAAGATTTCCCTCTAGGGTATGGACATTGATTTAAAGCTTCTAAAAATAACGTGCTTTCCATTTGGGAAAGATCACTATTTATTCTCATTTCTAGTGTTGTCTTTGCTGATAATACATCTTCCTAAGTTTGAGTCGGGGTTTAACTCTAATAGTCTTATGACTTGCCTTTAGGTTTGTATGTGAGCTAAGCTGGCTTGAACGGTTTGTTAATGAGCTTGTGAGTTGAGCTTATTGAGCGCCAAGCTTAAATCATAGCTTGTATAATATATGAGTTCGAGCTGAACTTGAAAATTCTAGACTCATATTGGTTAAAAAAGTTTCATTTATTGTTTTTTGTAATCGTGAGTCCTTTAGTCGACTACTTGATTTAGGGCAACGAAATTAATTATTGCGTCCTCTTCTTTAAACTCCGCTTATCTCATCGCGACTTCCTCTTCTTCTTTAAACACCGCTTATCTCATCACGAATTTCTCTTCTGAGGTTGGAGCGGCAGAGGATGTCAAAGCAAGAGGCGTCACGGGAATAGGAGACGGCGCAGGAGTGCCCAGACCCGCACTAGTGCGCCTTGATCGTGCGGACTCAACTTGATCCAGGCAGAATCGGGATTGAGTGGACTTCTCTAGAGCACGGTTCCCTCCTATTTTAAGTTGGGCCCACTCCTCTTTACCCTAACACTATGTATGTGTTCTTTCTTGTGTTTAGGTTAGCTTTAGTTTAGATTTATGTCAGGACAACCGTTGATGTTCATATTTTCTCTTCTAGGACTATCCGCCTACAAGTGATGCACCGGTTGTATCTTGTCCGAGATGGTGATTATCCTCGACCTTCCTGCTCCCCAGCTACCTTCTCGCCGCCTCCGTCACCATCACCGTACTTGCTGCAACTATATAAAAAAAAACCACATTATTATTTTCCTGCAATTGTCTACCGCCTCTCTTCCCCTCATAAATTGTTGTCCCCTTGCCGCCAACCCTTCTTCTTGCTGTTGTCATCCCGAGGACAGCCCACACGCGCTGCCTTTCCTCGATTCCAGCCCTCCTTGTTGCTGCTGCACCCTCTTGCAATACCCCACCCAATTCCGGCTTGCCGCCTCCAACCACCCTCCCCTCGTCGCCGTTAAGCCTCTCTACCATCTCCCTCTCTCCTTTTCCACTATCTCGGCACATAGTCCACCACCGTCGATCCTCGACCTTGGGGGTCTTTTGTGTTTGTGTTGTTGTTTGCTTATTTCAAGAGTCTTTCTTTTTAATCCCTTTTGAATATCAGCAACAATATTTGCATTTTTATTGTGATTTGGGTTAACTCCGGTATTTTCTCCTTCAAATGTTGTTGCTCATGTTATGATCTCCTTTTCTTCTTCTTCTTCAAATGTCATTGATGTTGACAATGCCTTCTCCAACAAGTTTTCATTGGAACTTGCAACTTTCTAGTAACCATTGATAGGAGCTCCCACTAGTGACAAATCTTGATGTTTTACCAGCAACCTCGAGATTGCTATTACAGGCGAGCTGAAATTCTAGCTCTCAACACAGAGCTCGACTCAAACTTGAGGGGCTTGACTTTGAGCCTTTTTTAAGACCGACGAACTAAACTCTAGTTGTTATGACTCGAGCCTTACTAAGGTTCATTTACATCATTTCTTATCTCCACTCACAGTAGCGTTGGTCTATACAAATTATTTGAAAATATTATTAGCTAGGGTACTTCTATGATTTCTATCATTTTAGGCTTTGTAGATCTATCTCTATCATTATAGGCTTTGTAGATCTATTCTGGAGTTTTGGTATTTTTTTCACAACTATATCTCCATGCATTTTTGTTGGCATAAATGGTGGCGAGCTTGACAATCCGTGTTATGTCATACTTAGGCCTTATGGCATGAAAATTCCTCTCAAATTTATTGGGAAATAATTTTTTGCAGTTTGTAGGATATCTTCTTTTATTTCCAATGTGCTTAGTAGTTTTCATTGGTAGAAATTCCCAATTGTACTGTAGAATCATTGAAATTTATACAAAAATTCAAATCATTTCTCCTCTCTTTATTTTTCATTATTATGAGGCATTCAAGACAACATATTCTATAATTTGAAGTTCATATACTATGTTACTACTGTAGGTAATTGGCAAGATGGTGCAACAGCAGTTTGTGCTTGGATCTTGGGGCAAACAGTAAGTATTTGCAGTCATATATTTTTACTTTCTATCTTTACTAGGCTATTTGAAAGTTTGTAGCACCTTTGTTCCCTATTACTTTTAGTACCTCGAAAACCTTGTACTCTATTTGGTATGTCTAATCGGTTCTTCAATGGATGAGCGTCTTGAAATTACATGTCAACAGCACATCAGGTAAGCAGAAATAACTTCAATTTTTTATGCATAAATATTTTAAAGCCATTTTAATCATCATTAGTCTATGGCTTTAAATTGATTTGGAGTGTTCATGTATCATTTTATATGATTAAACCCTAAACCCTAAAACCCTGAACCTTCTATACTTTCAATTATCATCTTTGTAGAATTTTAGGATTATCATATAGTTTGCTTATTGCTGGTCATATGCTTCATCTTGTATTCTTTTAACATTGCTCATCAGCTTCCACTGTGTTGCCTATCATTGGCTATTTACTTGGCTAAACTTCATCTAGGTTTTAGTAGCGAATATTGGAGATGCTAAGGCGGTCTTAGCACGAGCTATATCTGATGATACAGATTTGAAGTCCATTGTTTTGACACGAGAGCACAAAGCCTTTTACCCACAAGAACGTGCCCGAATTCAAAAAGTATGATTTCTAGTTCTTGGAAAATGCATTCCTTTTTGTTCTACTTTGTTCATCCTAGTCACATATAATTCCCTTATCTATTGAAATTAATTGTTTGCATTTTTCTTTTAAATAAATTTAAGAAATTTGATGATATGCATAGGCTGGAGGTACTGTGGGTGCGAATGGTCGTTTGCAAGGTCGCATTGAGGTTTCAAGAGCTTTTGGTGATCGACATTTTAAAAAGGTTACCTTTGTCTTTCATAATCCTAAGCTGCCTTTTCTTGGAAATTTTATTCTGTGCTATTGATTTGAATTATCAATATTGTATTATTCCCTTCCAGCATTCTTGACTTCTAAAATCAAACATGCTAGGTACTTTAATGAACCTTGACTTTGACTTGCTATCATGAATAATTTTGGAATTCCCGTATTGGCTTTCTTGTGTGGTTTTTTTCTTTTCTCTGCTCGTCTCTCATATTATCCAAACAATTTGAACTATGCATAACAACTATGCAATCCAAAGAAAAGCTAAATTTATGGTTCTGAATGCTGCTTGCAGACAATTTACGTTAAAAAAAAAGGAAACGAAGTACTGGTGCTGGGTTGATGGGTACAATATGCAGCTTAGAAGATGGAAAACCAATTAGTAGAAGAAGAGTGTGAGTTTGATTGATAGTTTGTAGATGGAAGGGTTTTGGAGGAGGAGATGAATTAATGTAGAGATCTATAAGCTAGTTGTCTCTTGCAATGTTAATCTTCTTAGAAGATCAGAAAAGTATCACAAAAACCCATAAGGCTATGATGTGATGGTTGTAGTAATGTAAAGGAGTCAAATAAGGTAGAGCGATTAATTTACCAAATTTGAACTGCTGAAGTTCAATTTTACAAATTTGAGTTGGCTGACAAGCCAGCTTTTTTTATTATGAAAGGGAAAAATAATTTTGATTCATACATTTATCATGATAAAATGATAAAAAATGATTAATTAGATAAATAATAAAAAAATATTTAATTTGAGATAATGGGTATAATTTATATATATATATTTAAATTTTGTATTTAAAATCTTTACTTCTAATTTATTTTGAGTGTTTTATTACCAATATTTTTTTTAAATGAGTAGGCTCGCAAGCTAACAAGTTAAGTCTAGGTTGGCTTTGCTTGGCTTATTAGCTCTTTGAGCTTGGCTCACAAAGTGAGTCAAGCCGAAACTACCTCGTGTCAGCTTGACTTATCGCCCCCTTAGCTGGTTAAAATTTCAATGGAAAAACAATATTCTTCTTTCAATCAGATTTAAATGTGGGTTCAAAGGTGTTTTGAAGGAAAAAATAATAATATTTAGTCTAAATCAAACTATTTGAAACAACAACAATGTCATGAATAGAAATTTTGTGAAATGATTTCGTTTTTCAATGCGAGTTAGTTGAAGAAAATCACATAAGATAGTTAAATAAAGTATTGCTTTTATAGGAATAACATGGTTTGGAGAATTAGTTAATATCCCTGATGTACTACTTATCGAGAAAAATCCTAAGCACAATAAAAGACACAATTACCCACAACACAAGTACTATTTTTATGACAATTCGAAGATACTAATTTCAGGTCTAATAATATATTTTTGTGGGGTAGCAATGGTGACAAATATTAACTCAATGGACTCCAACTCTCCCATGGCGAACTCACCTCTAGAGAGTGCAACCCCTACTATTTTTTAAAAGATTTTAAGCATGCAAACTACCATCTATGAGTTGCTTTGATCTCTCAGTCATGACCATAAAATTTTCATTTTATATCATAAGCATATTCATTGTACATTCATCACTTTTTCTTCTAGCATTCCTCAGATTTTAATAGCATTCCAATAACATCAAATTCATTTGCACGCTCATTCATATTTCATCATGACAAGATCATAGATGCTGCTGGTATAGATTCATTATTCATACTAATGGAAAGAGAACTATAAGAACAATTGCATACCTTAGGATTATACTATATATAACGCTACTAAGGATTTACGAAGTTCCACTTTACAAATTACAATAGTCATGAAGATAACTATATCTGCTTAAATCTAGACGCCTCTTTGTTCTTGCTTGATGTTTGACCTATATAATCCAAGGCAACCTCTGCACTGCAGGGCCATTGAAGCACTTATCAATTTTTTCTACAGGACATCTTAGGTTTATATAATAGTTCATAACGATTGAAATCAAAACACTCAGGCATATCTGACAGTTTCCTCATTAATTGCTACTTGTGTTCGCGTGAAGCCTATACAAGTCATTTTTAACCAATAACCTATGCCAAAATAGGTTCCGGTTACCATAAGGCATGCTTCCTCTATGGAATCCACTAATCATGCCAAAGCACTCGCTTCCTGAATATCTTAGCCTTCAATCCTCACTACATTTACGAACTTCTCAACTAGCTCCCACACCACTCATGTTTGATGAAAATTGCCTTATCAGTGGTTCTTATCCTCTTGCTCTATTACTAATAATGCATGGGGTGTACTACGAACTTTCTTGGCATACATGCCAGAGGAAAATAAAAATCAAACTTCAGGTCCATTCTCTCATTAGACCACTCTTCTTTATAATGTAGAAATAATAACCAATAATTATTTAGCGTATTATAGATCTATAATTTTATTTATATTTAGAGTAAAATCAAGTCTTAGTTTACCTTTTATTGTTCCTCAAAAGTCGTGCGAACTTGTATTGTTCAAGCATTCTTCAAGGACTTTTTTAGCAGCAGGGATGGGGGTGTAGGAAAATTTAAATAATTGTAGATGTAGAAATTGGCAGAAAAAGCAAGATGAAGATACAATAGCAGCAGGTTGAAGGCGCCACAACAACTAGTGGAAGGCATGCTATCTGCAGCAGAAGCTATTCCATGATTCCAAACTATTTTACCATGAAGATGTCTATCTTGTATGCATGGATTTGCGCCTATCTGAATGTTTCTGCATGTATAAGGGTGACCTACATGTTTAGTGTGATTAATCATAGTGTGATTAATCATGCAGGTTGGAGTCATTGCCTCTCCCGATGTACATTCATTTGAACTTACTGAAAGGGAGCACTTCATCATTCTTGGTTGTGATGGATTGTGGGGTGTAAGTCATATATTCTTTCAGTAAACATCATTTTATGATGCGGTGGATGCATGTTTAGCTTAATATAACAAATCAATATTGTTGAAACATCCAGGTATTTGGGCCGAGTGATGCGGTTGATTTTGTTCAGGAACAGCTAAAGGTAAATTTCCTAATGAAAGTTTGTAAAACCTTAGATGTATCTTTATGCACTTGCAGATAACCACATGGCATAACACATTCAGTTAAAGCAAGGGCACATTATTCATATCAGGAAAATGGCATTTTGGGGATTTGTAAAATTGTCCTTTTTTTTTCACAGGTTTTAACCATTTTGAAATACATATCCTAAATTTCTTGAATTCAGTATTAAATTTGTCGAGCATTTTTGATAGCTTGGACATTTGTTGAATTTGGCGTCCACTGTCTGCATTGGGAAAATCTCTTTTCAAATTTGACAAATCTAATCTCACACTGTATGCTATGCATCATAGCAAAATAAATATAGATAAATCAAACTAAACAAATATATGTTAACTAGATAATTAAATGTATAAAAATAATTTATTTGTGAGTGAAGTAATTAATCATGCGAATGGTAAATCTATTCAATCACAAAACTCAGTGTATAAATAATACCTTCAAAATTTACTAGAATTTAGAGCACAAGTATAAAGGTAACTATAACACACGTAAATGAATATTCAACATTTGAATCACCACATTATCTTGTTGAGCGAGGTCTATTTAATTACTTAAACTATTATGAGAATGCAAATGATACAATACTAAGTGCGATTAATGCAAAGATAATTTTACAACATTAACATAATGATCTTGGCATTTAATCACACAAACATGTAATGTACTTCAAGCACAACGAAAAGTAAATGTAGCTATAAAGAAATCGGACATAATATATTTATGTGATTCAGCCGAACCCAGCCTACATTCACGGTGAAGCAGTCCTTTGCTCGGGACTCCAGTAGCAATTATCCTCCATCTTCAAGCTGATGGAGAAAATGTACATGTTTCTTCACAGGGGAGGAGCATCGGCATCTTGTTTATTGACACGGCCGCCTCTATATGCCAACTCTTAGCGATACGAGGAACACTTGAAAGCTTGTGTGGGGATGTATACTTAATAATTTCTTGAAATGACAACATTTTAGCTTTTAATGTTTTAAAAATTTTAATTTAAAAATTTGAGTGGAATTATTCTCTTAGAAAGGCCAGCATTAAGGGAGTATTTATAGAATAGTGTAAATGTAAATAGGATGCCCCCAAAGGAGCATTTCCTAGTGGTCTAATGTGGCAAAAAACTACAAAAACTAGGTGTGATGGACATTTTGAGGCTGGCAATTACCTGCTGTGACTCGCAAATCTGTAGATGTAAAACCCATGCAGATCATTAGTAGCAATCCAAAAAAAAAGCTTTATGGTGTCATGCAAATAAATGGCTTAGCAGTGGCATCTAAGTACTACATTTTAAAATTTACTTTATAATGAATTTATTTCAAATAATTATTTAACTTCAAATACTTTTTTTTTTCTTTTCTACTGTATTCATCATATTCATCTTCCTTGAGATATTTAGAACAAGCCTGTCACTCAATCAAAGAATTAAGCATCTAGATATGCATTAAGCTGACTTAGAAGTTTCTATTTTGTATTCAGAGTTCTTGTTTTTTTTTCTAGTAAATAGAACTATAAAATATTTCACTGAGAACTTCAGCTACCGTTTTCCAGGAAACATCATCTGCTGCCGCTGCAGCTCGCCGCCTTGTAAGAGAAGCCATTCGTGAGCGGCACTGTAAGGATAATTGCACGGCCATTGTTATCGTCTTCAAGCACAAATGAGGCCCCCATCTTGAAATCCCTTTTTGCACAAGCATTGCTTTTCTTCTACATAAACCTTTTGTGAAGATGAAGAAGGTTGTTTTTAGTTAAACCTGTTACATACCCTTTTTCTTTGTTCACACTTTGGTTTTATGCTTTTCCCTCTTATTTTTGTCTTAGAATGTTGCTATGGGATTTTCTTATGGTTGGAAATATTTTCTCATATGAGTGAAATACATGTATGATTAAATTTGCAATTAGCTATTCCCAAGCTCAGAACATTCTATCTTAAGCTAATTATTTTCTTTCTTCTTTATGGGGATTTTGATAGTTTAAATACATTTAACTGCGTTGAGTATGAATTAAACAAGATTCACTGATCCAGCTCTCTTAAAAGAAAGGTCGAGTCAGGATTTTTTTAATTAAAATGCTGGATGATGAATTTTAAAATATTTGAATTTATTTTTATACATAAAATATGGTATTTTATTGTTTTTTTTAAATAATTTTGATTTGAATAAAAAGTTGTTCAAGAAAACAATATCTTATATCAAACTTCTTTTATTTCATAATTTTCTCAGAAATATTTGCTGTACATCTAAATGAAAGAGGATGGCAAAAAGCTGAACGATGTTTAAACAAACTCTGAATGTCTCAGGTTAGAAAATGTTTTTGGCAATCATTGAAATTCATCAAGTTTTGGGAAAAAAACAAAAGAAAAATCGAGCATTAGATTACTTGTTATAATATGGTGTTCGGTGAAAAACCGCCACTTAAAAAGCCGTAGCTTTAGATGTGGTGTTGCATCTCCAATTAAACTGAACATATGAACATTAATATTAAACATTTTGTTCTGGATGTAATATAGAAGCTTACAGATGATTGATTTTTTTATCATAAAAATAGACCAATCCTGTTGATAATTCTGCCATCAACAAGAAAACAATATGCAGGCTGCCATCTCAGCATTCATTTCTTCTAAAAACTCCAAAAAAATATGAACTTAAAATCATTCATTTTATAGATAATCGATCAATGTTTTTATGAAGACGAATACAGCCGAGTTGGCATTTTATTTCTAAGCAAATTAAAATGCAGAACTATCAATTCCCTTATAACATAATTAATAATAGCAGAAGCCAAAAAAGAGTCTAAAAACTAAACTTAACACTAAGCCGTGTAGAAAACTAAACCGCTCGAGCTGAGCATTCAGCATAAATAAAATTAGAACATCTTATTTATTATCATGTTTCAGAGTGGCCTCGTCTTCCTTCCTGAAGCCCTGCCACAAAGAAGAGCATTCTTGGGGATGGGATACTCATCTCTCCATGAGTTGGCAGGAGAGTATACTCTGAGATAGAATTGCTGTCCCAGGTACTGTCTCGCCCAATTCTCCGACCTAATGTTCCACATCCCTACATTGTCCAGTGGCATGTACACTGCACTCCATGATTTTGGGTACACCTGTAAAAATCACAACTTTCTTTTACCCAAAAATGTCATTTTAATCCCCCAAATCTTTCAATACGGAGTGAAAGATGAGTCAATACCTGCACAGTGCAGCGAGAAACTGCATCTCTAAGATTGTAACCCTTTCTGCTTGCAGAAGACCATTGCCCACCATCCATTCTATCAATTCCATAACAGAAAAAAACAATCAATTACTCCTAACAAAAAAAAAAAGCCAGAATTTTATGCTGTTTTAGTTTTGGGTTTCTTCACATCCTTACCCAACAACCCAGAAGGCATAACCATCAATGTGCCATGACTGAACCACATCTTCGTAGTTCTCAAAAACAATCTCGACGTAATCACGAAAATTCGCTGCCATTACGGATGTCTGAAGATACATGCCGCCAAAGCTCGGGTTATCAGGAATGCTTCCCAGTGAGAAAACACCTCCAATTTTATAGTAATCAGCAATCTTCAGTGGTGTATCAGGTGGATTAAAAGATACACTGTTAACACCATATCTCTGCTTCCCATTAATAAACGCTGCAGAATTTGCAAGCCTGATAGTTCTCGTGGTGTTGATCAGCCCATAGTGGTATGAGCCCTGTGGATTAGGTCTCGGCCCGCTCGCTGTCAAATTCCACCTGATTTTTAATAGAGGTAATGAGTTTAAAAAATGTATAATAGCCAAAATTGAACTAAAAATACAGGTGATGAGCACACCTGATAGATCGAGCCTGGTTCAGCGACCAATCAATCTGAATGGTCGGGCCACCGGGTGGAGGATCTACAGGTTTCCCTGCCGAGTTGCTATAATGAAGTATGGCGGTTGTAGTGAGGACGGGGTTGGTAAACCGAGTCGAAGAAACAATGTAATAGTCACTGGGGGGCTGATTCGCAGTTACGAGAACAGAGTAAGATTGGCCGAGACATACATCCAGCGAAGAGTAGGTATTCTGCAGTGTGTGCGATCCTTCTACTTCAACTAATAACATGGTGTGCCCCTGAAACCTTACATTGACGCAGTTCATTAGTCCCACATTGGATATTCTGAACCTGTATGTTTTGCCTGAAGAAACATGAGGAAGTTTAAAACTTAAACGGGAATTGATAGGATACAATATTCTTTAATTCTTGTATTAAATCAATAAAATAATTAATTAGTTAGCTAATAATAATTAGTAATCTTGTAATTCTATAAATAGCTCTATTTGGAGTACATTGAGGAATAAAAGCCTCGCAAGCTTCTAAAAACTCTTTTCTGTGTTTCTTCTTTTCCCCACTTCCTAATCCTGGAGTTGGCCCGCACCATTGAATTGTCTTTTATCCTTATTAACTAATTAATTATGATTATTAATCTAGTACAAGAACTAGTGAATATTGTATCATATCAGGAATCATGCTTTCCAGGAAGATGATACAAGGGGACCAATTCAAACAATGATTTTTGATATCAAAGAAACATACCTTGCTCTACAGTAAATGTGTTGCCGTTCGAACCGCGCCCATTTATAAGCAAACTATCAGGAAATGGGATCATATGGCCATTATCTAGTGTTGTTTTTAGGTCCTGAAAGATAAAGCATGGTGATGGTGATGGTGATGAGAATATGAATATCAAAATTAAAATATTCAAATAGGTAAATTTGTAATTATCAGAAAAGGGGGTTTTCTTACAGTGTGGTTAGCCTTGTACCAGTCACCTACCAAAAAGGTGAAATCACCGGCCGGAGGATCGAATGGAACGGGAATGAGGGGACGGCTAAGGATCCTAATGCCACCGAAGCCGCCGGCAGCCTTATGAAAAGCGAGAGAGGGAAAGTAAAAGTAGCTGCCAATCTGGTCCTTCACTTGCAAAATGTATGTGAAGTTTCTCCCTGGTGGAATTGGGCAGTTGGTGCCATAAACTCCATCCTGCCATGAATTCCTCCTCTGCAGCAAGCCGTTCCTTCAATAAACTCCATACTTACAAAATTATTTTAAAAATCCATTTCTTTGATATTTAAAAAGTACAAAAAACATAAAAATTGGAGTAAAAAAAACATTTCTATACATTATACAACAATTTCTTTTAAAAGAAATGCTCTTTGATTCTCTTTTGACCTATCAAATATAAATTTAAATTAAATTAAGTTTAATGATTTAAAATTGAATAAAAACTTCACTATTTATGTCATATTATAAAATAAAGGAGCATTTGCATACAAACCATGCAATTTCTATGTATTTACATATCTAACACCTAAACTCTACTATTTTAAATTTAAACCACCCAAATGACATACAAATGATAGCAAATCACACTTTTTTCATACATAGGTAAGGTTTTTGGTGTTAGATGTGTAAATATATAGGGATTGAGTGGCATGCATGTAAATCTTCGCATTTACATACATAGCACACAATTCTTATTTATTTACAGACACCCCCCCCCCAAACACCCCTTCTCTCTCTCTCTCTCTCTCTCTCTCTCTCTGTGCCCGTTTAAGGGCGCGTCGCTCAAAGCAAAAGTCCCATACAATTCTACAAAAAGAGCCGGCAAACCAAATGATAAGCCCGGTCTATCCCGGCTTACTTAAGCCGGAAGCTAAATTTTAAAATCGAACCGCCCAACCAGCGTCGGTGGCACCAATCCCAACTCCAAAGATCAGTCCGACGTCACTCAGACCATCGCATTTACTTGATTCCCTTGTCCCTACATACATCTCTCCTCTCAATAACCAAAAACCACCCTTACAAAATTGCTATTTCCCGTCAAACCTCCCACAAAAATCCTCTCCCCCGCGAACCCCGTCAAAGGCAGTAAATCGATCATTCACCAAAAATAAATAAAACCCGCAGATTTACCGTGCAGAGAAAGCTATATTGGTAAATACAGATTTTTAACAGCTATGCTAGGAAATAAACCATCTTAATAGGACTTCAATGCAAAAGTATCATTTCAATTTTCACTTGTGCGTAAGGAATAGAGCTCTGCAGTAGAGAGAGAGAGAGAGATAGAGAGAGAGAAGAGAGAGTTATACCAGGAGATGAGAAATGGCTCGGGGAGGCTATTATAGACGTTGATGATGAGATTATCGTTGGTTACAGCTTCAATCTGCGGCCCTGGGAATTGCCCATTGATCAATATCCCCTGCACACACCAAGATACAGAAACATCGAATCGAATCGAACACCTAATGAGAAATACATGGATCAGAGGGCAATCGAATAATAAGATTTGAAGCTTGCCTGCTGCTTCACGCCGAGGGGCCAAATATCGCCGTAGGTGACGTTCCAGGTAAAGAAGCGGTAGGGATCGTCGGCGGTCGAAGAACAGAGCAGCGATAAGAGGAAGATGAGAGAGGCCGCAAAGACTGTGGGTCTCCCCATTCTAACTTATCTCTTCTTCTTCGATTGGTCCCTCGCCTTCCTCGCTTTTTGGTTCTCACTGGATCTGAGAGAGAGAATGGGGACTAAAACCTAATTGGGGAAAGCTTCGCAGAATGGCCCAATGGCTGAATGGAAGAAGAGAGCCATATTTAAGACTGCTCACCACTGACGAGACAGAGAGGGAGAAATAAATGCGGAACAGCTAGCGGGTTTGGAGTGCTGTATTTTATCTGAGAGAGGGGGAGAGAAGGGAAGAGGAAGATGATGGTATGAGCTGTCAGGGTAAAAATGTAAAACTGTGAAAAGACATCGGTTCAGTTCTTAAACGCGGATTCGAGTCCGGTTCGATGGTCAACCGGATGGGGTCATGCGGTCTGACAAAAATGTTTTATGGTGAACCGGGATTGGTTCTCATCCTTTACCTTCTTTTACTGTCTCAGCTTTTAAAATTTTGAATTTGAACCGAGATTTGAACCGGAAAATAAACCGTGTATGATAATAAATATTATTTGAATATATTTTAATAGGATACACACTGAAATTTGAAATTAATAAAATTTATATTATGATTTATAAATAAATAAGTGAATAAGCTCATTTAATTGTTGGGCATGTTTGTTAATTAGTTTGCATAATAGTCAGAGTTTTTTCCTCATCTATGAGATTTTTAAAAAATATTTAAAAAATTAGTATATTTAAAATATTGTACTTAATGTTAATAATTTCAATTAGAAGCCGTGGATCACTAATTAATGATGATTAAAAATATGGCGAGTATATCATATAATTAATAATGATTCATCGGTGTTGGTCAAAACACCCATACCCATTCATCCGATCATTTTTGTTTTATAGCCATCATCCTCCACTACCAGTCTTTGACCTCCATCATCATTCTATCACTTTCCCTCTATCGCTATCATTTGATCATCATCACCCGGCTATTATCATCCGACTATTGTGGCTCAACTACTGTCATTTGTCTGTTGACATACAATCATCATTATCCAAAAACTATCACACTAACTTCATTATCCAATTATTATTGTTCAACTTATATCATTTAATCAACATTAATGTCTCGACTACCATCATACAATCATCATCTCTTGAGTGTCATCATCTAACCATCACTCAATTTCCCTCTTCGCTCTCACTATATCTACGATAGTCTTCAAATACTGAGCAAATGGTGAGTGTATTATTTTGTGATACCACCTCTTACAATTAAAAAGAGGAGCCAACTTCTTAAATCTCAACAAAACGTTCAATTCAACTTTAAATTTTGTTGAAATCAAACATCAAACATTGAATTTAATTTTAAAACTTTCTAGCTCCAATATTACCCACGCTTTGTGCTCTATTGAATGAATTTTCAAGAAACTTTTCAATGCAATTTTATCTTTATATTTTTTCATATTTTATTTTTAATAGAAAAAAAAAATATGCAATAAAACTTAAAAAATCAAAATTATTAACAAATTACTATTGCTTAACTTCATCAATAAATCCACATACAACTTTATGCATTAAACAAAACAAGAACTTAATTTAAGTACCCGTACCTACCACTTAAAAGTGCTTATCAAAGCTTCAAAGGAACGCAAGGCACATATGCCCACAAGTACCAATGCTTTCACTTTTAATATATTATATTGCCACCATGACATTACAAAACGAAAAAAATTAAAATAGCAAATTAGAGGGGAAGTTAGCCCACAGTTTTTCGGCACGTTCCGATATAACTTTTGGGACTTTTACATGCATACCACCCAATTTCCTTGTATTTACATAATCCACACATGTAAATTTCACTTTTTTGTATTTATGAAAGTTAAATGAGATAAATACATAAAAATTAGGTGCTATGTATGTAATTTTATTTTATTTTATCATTTATGACGTAGTGTGTAATGATACAGCGAGAAGGTCATGGCGATGATTGAGAAAATACTTGCTGTTAAAAAATTATAAAAAAAAATTCGAGAAAAAAATAATTGGGCTGTCAAAAAGATTTATTGTCCATGAATATAGTTGAATGTTTCAAATAATTTGTTAAATAAATGAGCAAAACATAAATAAAACTTTCGAGCCAAACAAGAACTACCCTATGTTCGATTATGTTTAGCTCATTTTAGCTCGACAGAAAGAAATTATATATATTATCTATATAATAATATGTTAGATTTTGTATCTTAAATTTAAACCATAGCACCTTCAATTGCACATAATTGATGCATATTCGATCCCAGCCCCTCCATCTATTTCTGTAATTAATTTAGCCAAGTTCGTGTTCGTGGAACATGAGCCAAGCTTGAACTTGCTCAAACCCGGCTATTTACTGCCCTAAAAAGTAGACCTTAAATAGACTCCAAAATATTAACACACTCCATATTGAATTCAACAGGAACATGTCCAAATTTACTGGAATCATAAAATCAATGTAAAAGCTACAAAAAGAAGGCTAATTTAATATGTATGCAAGGAGTCAGCAGTTGGTCAGCACTTCAGCTCCGGTTCTTGTAATCAGAATTGTATGCTCGAACTGAGCGGCGGGTCGGCCATCAGCTGTAAGTGTAGTCCACCCATCATCCCACGTGACACAATCAATACTACCCATGGTAAGAATTGGCTCTGCAAAAATAAAGGGTAATTTACATCCATACCACAACTCTTTTTGTATTTGCATATCTAATATCTAAATCTTCATATTTAGGTAATTAGCACTCAAACCTTTAACATCATATCAAATAAAAACACTTTCTAACAATTTAAAAGTGAAATAGACATCTTCCATGAGTAGAATTATAGCACCTATTTGTTAAAAAATGTAAATATCAAATTTTTGGTGGTGCTAGATAGGTAAATACATATGAATTGTGTGGCATGCATATAAATTTCCCAAGAAGTTAAATGTGTATGCCAGTCCAATACATTCAACCATCTAAGAATTAGACCCTATATTTTCAAAGATATCTTTCCAATCATTGATCAACCATAAAAATTTTCTAAGTTCATACATGAATATGATGTGGGAATGTAAGTTTAAATTTCACGATAGCTACAATGTATCATCTAAGAACCCAAATTATCACACCTTCACTTGAATAGCATCATTTATCAATTTATTATTGTACCAATTAATGTGTCCTATATTGAATAGACATGATGATAAAAACATAAGCTCAGAATAGCATCATTTATCAATTTATTATTGAATCAATTAATATGTCCTATAATTAATAGACATGATGATAAAATCATAATCTCGGATATGAATTTAACCAGAAAATACAATCAACCCTCACTCGCACACCGGATCCGCCGCCTTACAGGTTAATTCTGCATTTATTGTTTCATTTACTGCTTCTGTTTTGTTTCGTTTGTTGCTTATATGTTACTTCATTTACTGTTTGTGTTATTGTTTATGAAAAGTCGTCACTGTAATCGCCTTAAAATTCAGCAATAAAACTTGTCGCGCCTGAGTTGTGATTTGGGTTAACTCCAGAATGACAATATTTTGAGCAAATAGGCTGAATGCATTTTCCTTTGCTTTCATTCCAATAAATAGTAGTTTGTGCAATCTATTTTAGGTACATAATATTCAGCATAATCTAATTTAAATAACTTAATTAATACATATTCATAATCTAAATATTCAGCTAAAAAGGAGAGAATCCGTGCAAATATAATATTTCCTTTTTCGCAGTATTGCGAAGAAGGAAACTCTTTATTATATCTGATTTCTTTTATTCCTGATTGATATCCCCCTTCAAATTGATGCTGGCTGGTCAAGAAGCATCAATTTGTTGACAAGAAACTGTGTCGAGAAAGAGCTTTAGTAAATATATCAGCCGTTTGAAGATCAGAAGTGATATGAGGAAGAGATATAACACCCTCTTCATAGGCTTCTCGAATGGAATGACAGTCCACTTCAATGTGTTTCGTGCGTTCAAGAAAAACGGGATTAGTAACAATCTGGATAGCACTAGTATCATCTGCATGAAGAGAAGTAGAATCAAGCTGAGGAAAACCAAACTTAACCAGAATGCCACGAAGCCAAATGATTTCAAAACAAACAGAGGACATATCGCGATATTCTGATTCAGTAGATGACTTAGACACTCGATCTTGTTTCTTGCTCTTCCAAGAGAGTAAAGAGTTGCCGAGAAACATGCACCATCCAATAATAGATCGGCGCGTATCAGAACAACCAACCCAATCAGCATCACTATAGGTTGATAAGGTGATAGGAGACTTTGCAGAAAAAAACAAACCACGATAAGAAGTACCTTTCAAATATCGAATAATACGTCGAACTGTAGCTAAATGAAAATATGTAGGGGCTTGCATAAATTGACTAACTTGTTGTACAACAAATGAAATATCGGGACGCGCAACGGTCAGATAATTGAGACTGCCGACCAGTTGTCTATATAGAGATGGTTCAGATAGAAAATCACCATCATTCTGTTGATATTTAACATTTACCTCCAAAGGGGTATCAGTAGAGCAACCATCTTGAAGACCAACCAAAGCAATGAGTCCCTTCGTATAGTTGTGCTGATGAGAAAAATATCAGTGGAACCTCGAGTCCTAAGAAATAAGTTAATGACCCTAAATCTTTCATATGAAAAGAATCCTAAAGACGTTTCTGTAGCTGAGACATCAATTGATTATCAGATCCTGTGATGACAATATCATCAACATATATTAATAACAAAACAATTCCCTTGTTAGTCTTGCAAAGAAATAATGATGAATCATACTGGCTTTGAATAAAAGAGAAGCTAAGAAGGGTATTGTGAAACTTTTCAAACCAGGCCCGTGGAGCCTGTTTCAAACCGTGTAAGGACCGTTTGAGCTTACAAACATCATGTGAAGGTATATAAAATAAGCCTGGAGGAGGAATCATATAGACGTCTTCTTTGAGATCCCCATGTAAGAATGCATTCTTAACATCCATCTGCTTTAAGAACCAGCCTTTAGATGCAGCAATAGATAACACCAGTCGGACAGTTGTCATTTTAGCCACAGGTGCAAATGTTTCGTCATAATCAATCCTGTATTCCTGTCGATTGCCAAGAGCCATCAATCTTGCCTTATATCTGTCAAGAGAGTCATCAGATCAGAGTTTAAGAGAATAAACCCATTTACAACCAATGGGTTTAACACCTATAGGACATGAAAAAATATCTCATGCGTGATTGTCTTTAAGTGCCTGAAGTTCCTCTTTCATGGCTTTGACCCAGCAAGTTTGTTTAACAGCTTGAAAATAAGAGGTAGGAACAATAGTATTAGTTAAAAATGCAGAATACCCATATCTATCTGGAGAATGAATACGTCGGGTTGATCGTCGAATACTTAGTGGAGCAATTTCTGGATCAAGGTCGGGGAGGATTGAAGGTGAAGGGGGCAGACGTCATGTGTAGACAATGTCTGGCTTGAACCGTTTATCAGCAGAAGAATTATCAAATTGTGGAAGTATAACTGTATCTGATGTGGGCATATGATGTTGAAAGTAATATTCATGTTCAAAGAAAATCATATTTCGAGAAATATGTCATCGACTATTAATCGAATCATAACACACAAAACCTTTATGATTAGGACTGTACCCCATAAAGGCACATCGGACTAACTGTGCTGCCAATTTATGACGTTCATGAGCAAGTAGATGAACAAAACAAACACATCCAAAAATATGTAGCGTATGATAATTAGGGTTTTTATCAAAGACTCGATAGTAGGGAAACTCATACTTCAATTGTTGAGATGGTAAGCGATTAATGAGATAAACTGCAGTAGATAAAGCTTCAGTCCAAAATTTAGCTGGAATAGAAGATTCTATCAGTAATGTGCGCACGGTATCCAATAGATGTCGATTTGTTCGTTCAGCAACTCCATTTTGTTGCGGTGTATAAGGACATGAACGTTGTAAAACAATCTCTTTGTTCTGAAGAAATGCTTGAAACTCATGAAACATGTATTCACCGCCATTGTCAGAACGTAAGGTTTTAATGCGAGCGGAGAACTGAGTTTCAACATATGAAAAATGTTTGAAATACAGTAAATATTTCTGCTTTGGAACACAAAAAATATATCTAAGTAAATCAATTGTAATCATTAATAAATGTCACAAAATATCTATGTTGAGCATGTGAAATAACTGGTGTAATTCTAAAAAAAACACTATGAATAATGTCAAAATATTTATTGGCACGACTGCCTGAAATTGGAAAAGGTAATGTCTTGCTTTTTCCAAGTTTACAAACAGAACAATCAACTACTAAATTCTTATCTGTATAAAAAACACCACTTTTATGTAAATGTTTCAGCACCATATCATTTGGATGACCTAATCTTTTATGCTAGATGTCTGTCTTATTCTCAACAACTGAATATGCTAATGAAATATTCTGAGGAACAGTAAATTGTAATGGAAACAGTCTGCCCACTTTAGGCCCCTTCGCTATCACCTTCCCCGACACCTGACTCTGCACAAGACAACCATCACGAGAAAAATATACTTCACAGTTATTATCCACAATTTGACCAACATAGTAAGTTAGTAGATAATTTAGGAGAAACCAAAACATGTTTGAAGGATGAGTTAATATCACCAACTGTCGTAATTAGAATATTATTTCCATTAGCAACCTGAATATGTTGAGTACCAGTGTACAGTCGTTGGTTATGCAATAGCTCAGCTGTGCTGGTCATATGATTTGTGGCGCCTGAATCAACAAACCAAGGAGAAGTAACAGAAGAAATAATTTTACCTTTCTCTTAAAGGCCGAGCAGAAAATGCAGAGAGAATCATCTGTTGAACCATATAGGGTGTAACAGTTGATTAATTATTGTCAGTAATAGTAGAAGTCGAGGCAGGATTATCGGATACCGTGGCATGAAGTGCTTGTGGTTTGCGATTTTGGGGTCGTGTTGGGCACTCCGTAAGAGTATGTCCCTTTTGCTTGCAATAATTACATACTTTATTTTCACAATTCCGTGCAATATGACCAAATTTCTTGCAGCTGTAGCACTGTACTGGCCCTTTCCCTTTGGTCTTAGCAGCATATGCAACACTAATTATTTCTGATGATTTACCTGTTGTATTGATAGTAGCTTGTGCCGCAAATCTTTGTTCTTCAAGTTGTAATTGCCAAAACAAACATCCAAACATGGAACCAGATCTCTGTTCAGCAACCCAACTCCAGCAGTTTCAAATTCAGGTCTCAATTTCATTAAGAACTGATCACGACGACTTTCTTCATGAATGGTTTGAAGACTGGTTAAGTTCTCATTTGACACTAGCATAGATAATACCAGTATATTCGCTCAATAAATTTAAAAAATAAAAATAATATTGTTCGATTGAAAGATTACCCTGACTATAATTACTCATGTCAAGTTCCAATTGAAAGCGTTTCGCAGAATTATCTTGATTATAAACGCGCTTCAGGTATTCCCACATTTCTTTAGCTGTGTCAAAGGATCGTAAATTATTCAACATATGAGCCTCAATAGATCGCAAAATCCAGGAAACAATCCGTGCATCCTTTGCTTCCCATTGACCAAGATCTTTTGTCTCAGTAGTGGCTGGGGTAGATCCATCAATATGACCCCAAAGCTCATTCCCTTTTAAGAACATTCTGAGTTGAAATTCTCATGCGGCATAATTCTTTCCCGTAAATTTGATAACTAAAATTTCAAAAAACATTTTAAAATAAATAAAATTCAAATCCAAAGGCTAGGTCTTGACGATTGATCGAACGATCAGGAGAGATCGAGGCACGGTAGATGCGAAGAACTTCAGGCGAGGCACGACAGATGCAAAGATCGAGTGGATGCAGGAGCACGACAAGAACAAACGGGACGAACGCAGGAACGAGCGAGAGCGAACGCCAGATCGCGGCACGGAGATGTGACGAGCAGGCGAACGACAGGCGAGGCACGACAGATGCGAAGATCGTGGAGTGGATGCAGGAGCACGGGACAAATGCAGGAACAAGCGGGAGCGAACGACAGATCGCGACAGGTGACGAAAAGCGGCACAGATCGCGGTGACCGGCAGGTATCGCGGTGACGAGCGAGTGGAGATGTCCGAAGATGCCGCACCAGAGGAGAAGTCTAGAGATGTCCGCACCAGAGCGAGCGGAGATGTCCGGAGATGCCTCACCAGTCGTAAACTCAACACCAGAGATCCAATCGAAGGCGATCGGCTTGAAGCAGCTGTAGAACTCAAACAAAGCGGACGAAGATGCCGCAGAACTCAAAGACAAGAACGACCTCTCCGGTGAGGAAGCAGTCGAAGATGCCGGACAAAAATAACAAAAGCTAAAATTTCAAGTATTCAGGCTCCGATACCATGACAATATTTTGAGCAAATAGGCTGAATGCCTTTTCCTTTGCTTTCATTCCAATAAATAGTAGTTTGTACAATCTATTTTAGGTACATAATATTCAGCATAATCTAATTTAAGTAACTTAATTAATACATATTCATAATCTAAATATTCAGCTAAAAATGAGAGAATCCGTGCAAATATAATATTTCCTTCTTTGCAATATTGCGAATAAGGAAACTCTTTATTATATATGATTTCTTTTATTTCTGATTGATATAGTATTATTGTAACAGTGACGTTTTATCGTAGACATATCACACAAACCGTAACACAAAATGAAAATGGTGCTAGGAAAAGAGAAGTTTAAGCAGTTAATATTTAATTAGCAAACTTTTTCAAAGGTTCACAAGAGTCGTGAAGGTTATGACTAAACTTTTATATATATAAAAGAAGAATTTTGATCCTAAATAAACTTGCAAATATATCCCTCCGAAAAAAGTAACACCGGGAATATTTGGCCAATTGGGTGTATTATGAGGTCATTTAAAGTAAAATTTTTCATGATTTATCTAATCTTAGATAATTTATCTCAGGCTTAAATGTCGATTAAAATACATTTTTATTCATTCTAATAAGTTATGTATATTATTATCTATAAACTTGAAATATATTCTGACATAATAATTTAACTAGACCTGAACTAAACTAGATATATTATTTTTTTTTTCATCTGCTTAACATTCTAAGTAGAGAGTCATATATGGATGTGGTCGCTTTCATAATGTTATAATTTTATATCAATATTCATTTGCAACTTAATATAGATATTAAGTCCTGAACTAAACTAAATATGGACTTTTTTCATCTGCTTAACATTCTAATCAGACACTCACATGTGGATGCTACATCTTTCTTCGTGTTGTCATTGTACATCAATATTCATCAGTGACTTGATATAAACCACTCAAGTATGATTTGCATATCTCCATGGGTTTGCCTTCTAATTGATATATTTAGATTAAACTACATACTAAGTTGGAAACACTATTAGAAAGGCTATGAATTAATTGTTGAATCATGATTTATTTGTGGATTCACAACCCAAGGAATTGAAGAGGCGTTACACCATTATTCCTTATTACATCAATTTCTACCCTCATATAAGGGAACTTTTCCTAGTTTATATGCAAGAGTGACGATTACATTTAAATCCCTAGGGATCTCTAGTTGTTCTCGCTTATCTTATTCTGACATTTGCATATAATTAATATTATCTCTAACGTGCTATCATCTGACGAAACCGCATTTCAGCTTGTGTTCTCCGCGCACTCGTCGGGTCATATCTCTATCAATCTTTTTGGTCCCTAATGAGAGGTCGCCTTAAGATCAATCCAGCCTCGAAGTGAGTTGGTTGTTCACTAGTAGGACCAATCTAAGATTACAACATGGCTTCGGGCGACGTCTTTGAAAAGACCCCCACTTTGGATTTAACTTGTAGAGGGGAAGATCCATAAAATCGACACACGGTGGTTCATGTTCGATAACTCATACTCGGCAGCTCGTTCATCTCAGTTCGGCGGGTCAGGTGCCTTAATGCCTCATAAGCTTAGTATGACCACATTTCGGCCATACATTGATACTATTTATATAGCTATGATGCACTGAAAGTTAAGAATACTAAGCATGGTAAAGAAGCTATGCAAATGCATTTAAGCTTGTGTTGGCTTCGCCACTAAATTAAGTTGCAAAAATTTAAGTTTGCCACTATAAATATATTCCCGTGGTTTAAGCCTTCAGAGGCAAATGATTGTGTTATTGTAGTCGATATAATTGCTTAAATGGGCTATATATTTTGATTAATCAATTGTATAGGATAGTTTGGTGTTAGTCGCTTTGGGGTTCTACTTGTGATGAGTGGAGATTGATTTGGTGATCAGCGAGACAGAGCACCCGACGCCTATGCGCCGGGTTGTGGGCGCCCACTTGGGTGTTGCTCAAACAGAGAAGCCGGCGCCTACGAATCGGGTTTGGGCTCATATGCGCCCATATAGGCGCCTATTTCCCAAGAGCTTGGTGCATAAAAGCCAAGTTCGGGTGCCTATGCACCAGGAGCGGTTAGTCTCGAGATTTCTAGTTTTATTCTCAATTTCGAGCGGCGTAAGGTAGTGTTTGGTGTATCTTCGTTTGATATTCTTCGACGAGCATCCCAATGAAGGTGGGGAGTGTCGAAGATGTAGATTTCAATGATTATGTGTGATTTTTGCACCGGAGCGGAGATGAAAGATTGTGGAGCGAGTCATATAAGTTTTCTTAGTGTGGAGAGAAAACTTGTTTAAATTCCTTGTAAAACTTTCTGAATTTCATATTGAAAATTTTTAGTGGTGTGGTTCCGTAGTTTTTCTCTGTTCTTGGATTTTTCCAGGTAAATTTTCGTGTGTTTTTTTAGTTGTTTTGATTGTGCTTTTGTTTTAATTATTGTTCCAGTTTTTTTATCAAATTGGCGCAATCTCATTATTCCGCAGTGTGGTTTAGTTTTTAATTGATCCTCAACCTCGATAAAGTTGAAATTATTCGTAGTGTAATTCCTATAACTATTTAATAGATAAAATTGTAATAACCTTGACAAAAACCACATGGGAGTGAATGTAAATTGTCCTTGTCATGTCGTTTTGTTGGTATACTGCAATACTTTTTGGAAGATTTACATACATAGTGCATAATTCCTATGTATTTACATATCTAACACTAAACTTCAATTACACATACATGTCGCCTTATCTATGGATGAAAATGTGCATTTCATTTTTTTTTTTAAGTTAAAATGGTGGTATTTTTTATGTAATGTGAAAGATTTGCATGGTGCAAATATATAAATTATAAGTTTAGGTGTCAATTGGGCAGTACGTAACTAAATGCCCCAACTTTTTTTAATAATGGTAGAGCTAGCGTTACAACACATCATAAAATAAGCATGTAAAACACATACTTTTGTCGAATAATTTCCCCATAACGGCAAAGCAAAAAAAAACATAAACTCGTACCAATAGTGAAAGTTTGGCCTTCAACCATGGAACCTGATTTATCGTTACCTGTTAAACAAAAAGTAAAATCACGCTCATGATAGTTGATAAATAGCTGTGTAAAACTAATAAATCATCAAGGCAGTTAACAGCCTTAAGGTAAGCAAATTTGAAGTTTTGAAAAGCATTCAACAAATACTTACATTGCAAATAGAGGCCTCAGACAAAGAAACATTCACAAGCAATTTAGCAATATGAAACCCAAGAGAAGCATACCAAAAAGCTATAATATTTACAGGAAGTAATAACAAACCTCAAATACATTTTAAAAAACAAGGATAATGACTTCTAATGTCATATTTTACTGGTAAGAAATTTAAGAGAGAGGAGAGAGCGAGATATTTGTAGTGAACCTAACTCATATGAACCTATACCTCTCCTCGATTTTTTCTTGCCTTTGGTTTGTGTTGATGTTTAAGATTGCTTCACGTAAAATGCATCTTAATTACTTAACAATAGCAACTACGTATCCATCAAAGTGCATCACCAACATATTTTCAGAATAAACAACAAAAGGACACAAGGTGCTCCATTATGAATATATCTTTGCCCTGTAAATTGAAATCCAACACCTTACCAAATGGATATACTCGTTTGTAGGAATTATGTCCAAATCTATAACACTTTAGTCATTGGATATCCAATTCAGGCATAGTTTTTTTATTGTTCACAAGACTCAACGAACCTCTAAAAATGGTTCCTATAAAATCAATGTGTCCTCTAATATTTTAATAACTTCATTAGGTGTAATCTAATACTATTCTAGTTTATTCAGCTCTTAGATTCCTTCATTCAATTGCTTCCAATTCTTGGTTATATCCACCCACTCATTCGAATGTCAAATGTTGCTTATCGCTCATCTGGTGTCAGGTTGGTGAGCTACAGCAATTTTAAGTCTGTGATCTTCATTTGAGGCAATTTTCTTTGCAATCACTATTTTTGTGTATAGATATTTTGTAATAACTGAATAATAATAATAATAATAAATAAATAAATAAATGTGATCTTTTGTGTCAGTTTTTTTTTTTTTTTTTTTTTTTATCGACCCCAGTGATTTTTTTTTTTTTTTTTGTCATCGAATCCTAGGTATTCATCAGTGAACCATGGAGCTTTAGATCACCAAAATCATATTGCATATTAAATATGTATTTGAAATCATAAAATCTAACACATTCTACAACATACAATCTTTTGAGAATCAATTCTTCACTAGAAATTGAAATCATTCAAAATCGAGCGCATAGTTCACTATAAATCACTATAGTATAGCGTGAGCATTGCTTTGCACTTGCAACCTGAAGGCATAAATATCCGTTTTTATTGCATCTGTACATCACGCTTTGAAAGCTTGCAGAATAGCTTTCCAAAAACTGTCATACTAAAACTACAAGCTTGCAATTTACTTAATTCGGTACTGCTACATATTGCTAGATGGAACTGATATAGATAAGCAGGGCTTCCTTTTATTAAGAAAACAAAACAGGCAGATTAAGCAAATTGAGATTGATATAGACCTGAAATGTCAAGGAGATGATAATATCAAAGGCACAGCTGCAGCAAAATGCTTAACATCAAATAAGTTTAAAAATGAGCAAAGCTTTGAGCATTAAGAAAGGAGGAAGTTAAAAAAAGGAAAAAAGAAATTTATCCAGGACTCCGGGCGAAGATCACGAAGAGGGCGGAGATTTAGGTGAGAGTGGAAAAGGAGGTTAGGCAAAGAGGTTCAATTTTGGCTTATGCTTTTTAAAATGTGCTCAAAATTGAGTTAGATAAAAGAGGGAGACATACAGTGGCAGCAGCCAAGCCAGAGATCGACGCTATTCTTTAACAACCATTGCAGCATCGCACCATGCTTCAAATAAACTTCCAATAATGAAAGCTTCAAAATTTAATGAATATTTCGCCGGTGCGGGGCTAGTGGGCTAAACCAGGTGGGGACCTGCTGCTGCTGCACCGGTTCAGCGTGGTGGAGCAAGGGCCGGCTCGCCCTTGGTCTGGGCTAGGTTTGCTGGCCAAGGTAGGGGCCTCCCACCTCCTAGTTATCTGCTATATATATTTGTTATTTTTTGTTTTAGATTTAGTTTCGCTGTGAGATTTTTGTCAGAACAGTCGCCGGCGTTCCGTTTTCCCTTCTAGAGTTGTATCTAGCCGTAAACTATCTCGAAGTGGCGTGTATCTTTCCTTCTATTTCTTGTTTCCGACCTCTCCTGCTCGTTGCCATCCTCTTGCGCGCGCACACACCCTATTGCCACATACATCCCTGACCCCCTCTGTTTGCTGTCGCAATTCCTCCAATCTTCCCAGTTGCTACAGCCAACCCTCCAATCTCCTTGTCGGCAATTGTCAGCCTTCACCTAGCCTCCCTGTTGTTCTCGCCACCCCATCCCTGCCTTTCGGCTGCCGCCAAAACCTATTTCCAGCTCTCCTACCCAGCACCACCCTGCAATCCGACCCCAAACAGTCGTCCAACCGCCATCCACCATCCACGTCCTCGCCCGTGCCCTCGAGTGTCATTTATGTTTGTATTGTTATTTTTCTATTGTCAAGAATCTTTGTTTGTACCCTTTTGAATTTCAGCAATAATATTTGCATCTCCGTTGTAATTTGGGTTAACTTTAATTATCAATTAGTACTAGAGCCAGCCTAACTCTAATTCTATCCTAGTGTTTCCTAGCATCCGCTAAACCCAAACCACATCCACCAAAAAAGATTTCCATTATTATAGCCAAATATCATTTCCACTCCTACAAATCTCAAACCTTGACCATGCAATCGAGGAGATACATGCTCGAGCCTACACGAGAAAAGATACAGCGAGAGAATATTCGACTTCAGCAGAAGCATACAGACATTGATGACGGAACCTATGGGAAAATTACTTCCGATCGTGACCTGAAAAATCAAAGACATTAGTGGCAGACATCAAAAGGAGCATGCCTCAGGGAGTTGAGTATACAAGCCAAGATAAGTACAGAACCACTCAGAGTGAGAAGAAGCAAAAGACGAGCAGTATGCCCACTATAATCCTAGCCCAAAAATGCTTCAGATGCAATGGATTTCGGTACATCGCCTCTAGTTGCCTGACAAGTCAAGTTGTACCCTTGACCGAGCAAGCAACAAAGGAGGTCCGCAACGATGAGGCAACTGAAGAAAATGGTGAGGTGTAACTGATAGAGGGCGAGATGCTCGTGGTTTGACTGGTCCAACTGATTGAGGATACAAGAAAGCCAGAGGGCTTCGCCACAACATATTCTACATTTGTTGCACTGTGAACGGAAAGATATGCAGTCTCATCATGAAGATAGTTGCAAGAACGGTAAAAGATGGTTAAATTAAACATCTTGACTCAAAGACATTCTCAATCGTACTCTCTGACGTGTCTAAAGAGCAAGAGTCGGGGCCAGCATTGACAAGAATGCCTGGTGGAATTTTCGATTGACAGTCAACTACAGGATCAAGTATATTGTGAAGCGCTCATGGATGCCCGTCACCTGTTATTGGGAGGACGGTGACAATTCGACCGTAGGACTCAACACGATAGGTTCAGGAACACCCACTCCTTCACCAAGAATAGTAAAAGTATTATCCTTCTACCTTTTGCATAGTCCGAGATCACAGGTACCGATGCCAGTAGAGAAGCGTCGATGGAATCAATTTTGGTGGCGATAAAAGATATAGAACTGAGACACTGATTCCAATCACAGTTGATACTGGAAGAGGAAACCCAAACAACAAAAGAAGTAAAAATATTATTATTGAATTTTAAAGATTACAATAGGACTCGTCAATACAGGAAATAAACAACACAAACATAAAGACACAACACAAACTCAAGGGTTGTGAAAAGATAAAATGTATCTTCGGGGTCGAGCTGCAGCCGGAGCATCACCTGAACCGTTGGAGACTGTCACCACCTCAGAAGGGTTACAGCATAAGCATCTTCTCACCATCGGATACAGCCCCCGGAGGGGAGGAATACCTCAAAGGCAACACTCAAAAATCTGCACAAATCCAAAGCTCCTTTCCAAAGCAAAAATAGCTCCTATATATAAGAGAGATTAAGACTTATATTAGATAATGCTTTCAATTAGGAAATAGATTAAAAAGGTAGTCATGTAGTAGACAAGGATTTATAATTGGATTTCATGGAAAAGAAAATAAATAGAAAAAATAGGCATAAAATAGGTAGGAAATAAAATAGGAGAATGATAGAAAAGGAAACGAAGAGAGAACGAAAAGGAAAAGAGGAGGAAACTTGGGTCGCGGTACTGTAACAACTACAGTACCACATTTGCAACACCGTAGCTGCTACAGTATCGCGACCCAGAAAAAGCTCTCGCATCAACGGAACAATCACAATATAGAACATTTCGGGACATCACAATCAATACATTACCACCACAGCCACCACTGTTCGGAGAGGTTCGGGTTTCCCTCACTTTAGATCAAGTTGAGGCGACTTTGGACTACTTTGGGTGGATTATGTTGTATATGTGTGACACGCAAATTCAGTTCAATTCAATAGTGAACCCTCAGAACAGTGGATCAATTTGAATGTATACTCGCAAGTGGAGAAAACTTCTCCAGTATTTTGGAGGCGACGCAGTGAGGTATTTTCGAATGCCTCCCTATTGTTGCCGCCACCCCAGTCCTGCCTTCGAACTGCTGCCAAAACCCACTTCCAGCCCTCCTGCCCAATAACACCCTCCAATTCGACCACTATTGATTGTCCAACTGCCATGCACCACGCTCATCCTCGCTCTCCGGTGTCGCTTATGTTTGTGTTGTTATTTTTCTAATGTCAAGAATCTTCATATGTAATTCTTTTGAATTTCAACAATAATATTTACATTTCCGTTGTAATTTGGGTAAAATCCAGTCTCATTCACAACCAGAACCACTTCTCCAGCTTGTAGTTAATGTCTCCTAGTATTATAAATGCCGTGACAGTGTTTAATTAAAATCAAGCATTCTCACTGAAGCAACAGCGCTTACCAACAAGGATAAAATTTCATGTATATAATGAGAATTAGCTTTTTTTTTTTTTCTCTAAGAAAGGGATATCATTCAGCTAAAAGTGCTATGAATGCTAAAAAATTCTTATACTGTGATTTATTTTATTTCTAAGCTCACCTAGAATCTACTGATAGGCGCAAAACATCTAAAAAATAACTTTAACAATAAAATGAAGAGAACACTCACGAGTATGAATAACAATTGGTTCAGAATGAAACACAGTCCCAATGCCATGGCCAACAAACCGCTCCACCACACCATAGCCATACCTTTCAGCAATTTCGCTGGAATTGTTGAATAAAAAAAAATACAATCAAAATTTATATAGCATTTAAAAAAAAAAAACTAAGCTATAAGGATAAACTTGGGTTATAAGATTCCAAATTCCAGTGAACCGAATACTTTGTGAAGAACAGATCATGCCCAAATGATATGTAGCTTTTTCTATGTTGCAAGTATAGTTGAATTTAAATAAAAAATAGTAATGGCATGTAAAGCTCATAAATTTGTTTGCATCTTATCTGAACCATTCTACAAAACATCACTGTTCTGGAAAACATAAATGGTTCAAAATTGATGTGCAGAACCTGATAGCATGGCTCTAAGCCAATGTAGGTTTACCTCTAATCAACTAAAAATCAGTTATTTTCAAGTTTTGACTAGAGAATTTGGTTTGGATTGAAATTGAAAATCTAAATTTTGAGAAAAAACGAACTTATTCAAACCAGACTCGACATCAACCATTTGTTAAAGTGTGCATTGCCCCAAAGAGTATGTTATGACATGAAAAATTAAGCCATGGGTTGAATTGTCTGGATGGATGGTCTTACATGTACAAAACCTATGCAAATACCATACCTAATATGATGTTACATTAAGCATTTAAGTTTTTTAAACTATAATTTGAAGAAGAAAAAAGGTTATGACTCCAGATACACCCTCTTAAATTTCCAATTTAAACTTTCAAAGTTGATAGCAGGATGTTCACAAGTAAAGCAAAACTAATAAAAATCACCCATCATAATTCTCACAAAGTGATTGTAATGATTTTCTATTTATGTTCTTAGAAATATTAATGATTCTACAAATATAATATGTTGATACATACTAATAGCCACTTTTCATAGTTGAATTGTTTTGTTGTCATAGGAACTTGTAGCAAAGGGCTCGGATACTTTCTCTAGAGAAAGAGAATCATCCTAGGAGAAACAAAAGAAGCATCACGCATATAAACGATTGACAATATATATATATATATATATATATCTGTGTGTGTGTGTGTGTGTGTGTGTGTGGGAAAGATTTGCCCCACCGAACACTTGAAATATTTCAAAGAGCTCCTACAGATTGAGTTAGATGGGAAAGAACTGAATAACCGAATAGCCAAATAAAATATGATGCACTTCCAGCATTCAGCTTACTGTGATTGTTGAATGACACCTTGTTTGATTCTGGAATTGCCGTAATCACCTTGCTGGAATCGAATTCCTGCTTCTCGTTTGGACAGCCCAAGAAACTCCTGCTTCTTTTTGCTACAGCCGAATGGATCACCTTGCTGCCAAATGCCTGTAGCTTTTGCTGCAGCCGAATGGATCACCTTGCTGCCAAACGCCTGTAGCTGCAGTTATCCTCCTGGACTGCTCTTCCAAGATGTGAACACCCTGGAGCCGAACAAGATCCTGTAATTTTCTTTCCTGGTTGGCCAAAGAACCCCTGCAAGTTCCTGCAACCGGGACAGATAAAATGCAGGCCAAATACCCTGCAAGCTTCCAATAATACCTGCTGGTATTGAACCGTAGGAATAGAGAACAAAAGCCACAGCAAGAAACAGGAAAGCATAAAGAAAACTGCAGAAAAAGAAATGCTGGACAAGAACTCCAAGAATTTACGTGGTCGGTCCATAAGACCTATATTCACGAAAGGGAATGAACAACAAATCCACTAACACAATTCAGAAGAAATTACAAGATCTTTTACATTAGAGAAATGAACACACCTCTTGATCTCTCCCTCTCAAAATTACCTCGATACAAGATCTCAAGAATCTCCCATCAATTCTTGAAGCCTCTCCCATTCTTCTTATTGGACTGATTTTCTTTCTCTACTTCTTCTTGGTTCTTACCTCTCTACAAACCTCCATCATCTATTTATAACTAAATAAAGCCTCCCATGTAGACCCGGTTCACCAAATTAGAAGTTTCCATAGTTCTTTAATAGCTTCTATGGAATTACAAATTTGTCATTGTCTTAACTCCTTATTAAGTTCACTATGTCCAGACAGTATCTGAACTAAGCTGTAAGCAACACCTTAATGAGCATGTCAGCTGGATTTTCTTCAGTAGATATTTTCTCCACAACTATTGAACCCTTAGCGACAACATCCCTCACAAAATGAAGCTTTACATCTATATGCGTAGACTTTTCATGAAAAACCCGATTTCTGGTTAAGTGAATTATGCTTTGGTTATCGCATAATACAGTTACAACCTTCTGACATATGTCAAACTCTTCAGCCATGCCCTTTAGCCACATAGCCTCGTTAATTGCCAATGTCACAGCAATGTATTCGGCCTCTGTTGTTGAGAGTGCCACAACAGATTGAAGGTTGGACTTCTAGCTAACTGCAGTATCGAAGGCAGTGAAGATGAATCCAGTCAGTGACTTCCTGGTGTCAATGCTTCCTGCATAATCAGAGTCCATGTCAGGGGTTAGATTGAGGGAATCTTTATTACGGAGCTTTGTAATTAAGAGTCAAGCTCAAGAATTGTTATAATTGACTCACAATTAGCTAAGGCAATGACAAATTTGTAATTCCATAGAAGTTATTAAAGAACTATGGAAGCTTATAATTTGGTGAATCGGGCCTACATGGGAGGCCCCATTTAGTTATAAATAGATAAAAGAGGCTTGTAGAGAGGTAAGAACCAAGAAGGAGAAGATGAAAAAAATCAGTTCAAGAAGAAGAAGGGAAGAGACTTCAAAGAATTGAGGGGAGAGACTTGAGATCTTGTATCGAGATAATTTTGAGAGGGAGGGATTAAGAGGTATGTTTATTCCTCTAATGTAAAAGGCTTTGTAATTTTTTCTGAATTGTTTTAGTGGATTTGCTGTTGATTCATTCCCGTGGATGTAGGTCATATGGACCGAACCTGTAAATTCTTGGTGTTCTTGTGTTCTTGCCTTGCATTTCTTTTTCTGTAGTTTTCTTTCTGCTTTCCCGTTTCTTGTTGTGGCTTTTGTTCTCTACTCTTTCTACGGTCCAATGCTAGCAGGTATTATTGGAAGCTTGCATGGTATTTGGCCTGCATTTTATCTGTCCTGATTGCAAGAACTTGCAGGGGTTCTTTGGCCAGCTGGAAAAGAAAATTACATGATCTTGTTTGGCTCCAGATGTTCGCATCTTGGAAGAGCAGCCCAGGAGGATAACTGCAGCTACAGGCGTTTGGCAGCAAGGTGATCCATTCGGCTACAGCAAAAGAAGCAAGTGTTTCTGGCTACAGCCACAAGGAGTTCGGTATTTTGTACAGGGCTAATCCTCAGCTACCAAGAAACAAAGTCTAGCATTCCTTTCCTTCGGTTGTAGCAAGGAGGTCAGCAGTCTTGAAGGTGTTCGAAATTCTTGAGCTTGGGAGGATCGAAGCTGTGAGGGAGATAACGTCCATTTTGTCCAAAGTCTTTGAGCTGTTCCACAGTCCTGCAGGTGTTCGACTCTCAAGCAACCTGCAGGTATCCAAGATCAGGAGGAATTCGACATTCCTTCTCCTGTACAGCAAGTTGATTTCTCGGCTATCTAGAAGTTATTCGAAGAACAGCATATATATATATATATATTGAAAGCCCAAAGAGGCTAATATATTAACTAGAAATAAAGATACAGATACAATGTGTTGGAGGGCCCAAACATGACACCTTGCCCACACCATAACCACAAGTGGTTCCAAAATTAGGAAATATAGAAAAATACATTATAGACATAAAAAAAAAGCCAAAAAATGCTGAAATATATAGTATCAGGTGGTTAGAGAGCAACCCAATTTGGTTGTCTCTGCCTCTGGTTCTAGGGAAGGAGCAAACTAATAGATTGGTAAGATGATTGTGATTGGTAAGATGATAAGATGATTGTCATTGCCAGTATTAACCAATGTATCATCCAATATATTCGCGAGCTGGAGTCGGCCTCCATTCTTCATCTTCCTCTTGGAATAGACCTATCATTCCTCTTCCGAAGATTGGTTCACCTGATCTTGGTCTAAAGTGTGTTGGAGATGTGCAGGTTGTTGAACATTAGAAGCAACTACATGTTGTACCGGCTGATATGTTATTGGATCAAAGAAACACTCTCGTGTGTCTTGGCATGTAAGCGAGTCTTCTTCAATAACAGTGGGTGGTATAAGCACAACTGGATCTGTAGTTGTAGTATGTTGTTCTTTTTCAGGAACTACGATATTGGGAAGAGGATCGGGTTGCATCTTCTCAATAGGGATAATAGATGGTTGTTCTTTGGCGATATTTGGCCTTAGAAGAGGATATAAATGATAGCAAATAGTAGAGTTGTGGTCAAACATACTACAATGAGAGCAATAAGGAGGGTGTGGTTCTATTTCAACCTTTTGCCAATACCCGTTGTGAGTGATTCCAATTTATACATCATCCGGAGTTGGTTAAGTGATATTTCTCTCAACTAACACACAAGACAGAGAGTTTGGTGACAGCAAACGTAGGACTATCATCCCTGAGAGGCTTACCGTAAGCAGTGTCTAAGGAGTAGAGAATTTCCAAGTTGAACAGATGTAATTTTAACCCCAAAAATTTTATCCAAACTAGAATGAGAGGGTACTCAGCTTTTAGGTCAAAATCAATAGTCCACTTCAGAATTTTCATATAACGATTGTCGATCCTGATAAATTTTCGAGAAAAGATTCGAGTATAATCGACATCATGAGACAACTGAATCAGTATGTGCCGACCGTCAAGTAAATCAATATTCCAACTGTCCAATAGTTTCATAGTCTCAAACTCTTTCCGAATGATCTCCAGTTTTGGGTGATCATAAACAAATTTCCTCACTAGAACAAAACGTCAAGAAGACGAGAGAGTACTAGTTTCGACCTCTGCGAGAATAAGAGCAGACTTCCCATTTTTTCCCAATTTTTTTATGAAGGTGTTATCACCACCACCTTCAAGAGCATCGTGAAAAGATTGTGGAATATTGCAGGACTTGCCAATATGAAAATCAGACTCTGAACCTGAAATAAGAGCACGAGTTGGAAAAGGAATGTCGTCGGCAAGTGCAGTGGCATAGAAACGGATCGTGGATGCCATCTCTAAAGCAGCTAGGCAAATCGCTAAAAATAGACGAGCAAACTTCAAAAGTAGTAAAGCTGCAAGCTGACCAAAGAAAAATATGTTGAGATTTTCATACATATTTTATACTAATATTGATGATATTGCACTTTAAATAAGGGTATTTTTTATTTTTTGTTGCAGGTATGTTGAATTATGGTCATTGGAGCAAAAAGATGCAAAAAAAGTGCGAATTTGAAGCAAAAATGACCAAAATATGAAGATTTGAACTAGGGCGCTGACGGCGAGCCCAACGACGCCGACGATGCCCTCGAGGCCGCCGACGGCGAGATCAGCGGTTATCTCAACATCTGCATTGAATGTGGATGATTTTTAGAGGATGTTTAGGCAACTCTTGTGAAAACTCTTCCACAACTTTAAGAGAAACTTTTGGCCAAAAATTGAGTAGTGGGGGGAGGAAGTTGTAGAGAGTGTAGAGAGTCCGGTAGAGTGTAGATAATTTAATTTAGGGTTAGATTGTGAGGAATTCTTCGAGAAATTGTAAAGTGGAGGGAAAGTGAGATTTTTTCCTCCTTGCCGCTTCGACGAAGAATTTTGTGTACTATAAATAAAGGAAGAGAATCAGAGGAACTTCGAAAAGTTTGCTTGGGGAGGAATTAGAGATAAGTGATATTTATTTATTATAGTTTGTATGACTTTGTTTTTATGTATAATTCCGAGTTTTGTCGTATCTTCCCCATGAGTTCTGAGTAGTTTTTTCTGTCTCTCCTTGTCTTGAGATTTTGTGAAATAGTGATTTGAATTGGTCGAGCCTTGAGAATGTTAAAGAAGTTGTAATGATCTTTTCACTTTGATTTTAATTTACTTTCAATCTAGTCAATTGATTTGTTAAAATATATTGAGTTTTACAACTAAAGTGAAGATTACATCCAAAATTCAGGGAGGTCAAAGTCCTTGAAAGTTGGGTGCAAATAAATAGGGAAATAAAATTATCGGGCGTAGAATTAAATAAATGGGGAAATAAAATTATCGGAAGTAGAATTAGAGATTTTAGAGTGACAGAATAAAATCATCGATTCGGTTCTATCGTTTGGGTGTTAAAGTATAGATGTTAGCCCTCACGCGAGGGGAACGTTGGAGCTCCGAAGTGAGAGCCGGTATCCTCCCAGCCTAGCCGCAGATTCAGCAACCAAGCATAGGCTTAGTCAATGTTCTTTATGCATGAATTAAATGGTAAAGAATATGTATGCTCCTATTTGGCACAATCCAATTCGAACTAATTCACTTTATCCATTCACTTTAATTTCTTGACAAGGAGAATGATGTTTTTTTATATATTGAACTTCACATTAGAAACTTTATTAGTAAAAATTAGTTATTTAAGAGTTAATAAAATTACATATTTATTTTAATTGTCTATTAGTGACAGATAAACAATTTGAACTATATTGTTGTGATTAAGTATTGATTTTCTAAAATCTTAGTTCGTAGCCTCTAATATTACTCATTGTGGGATCGATATTCAGGACTCCATTAAAGCCATGTATTACTTGAGTGATACGTATAATTGCGTTGATAAGTGTGACTTTGCAATTATTGAATATTTAATACACCTCTTTATCGAATCTATAACAGCTGTCAAGTTTTTGGCACCGTTGCCGGAGAATTAAACGGATAAATTTAGGTAAATTAAATAGTTTTGATAAATTAAGAAAGTTAGAGATAATATATAGCTGTCACAAGCCGTCGACTGCGAGTGAGAGACGCGAGCCGAGTTGGAAATGTCTATCGGGCAGAGCGACAGAGAAAGAGAGACGATGCAAGCCATCCACTGCGGGTGAACGCGAGTCGTCGACTGGAGGGTGAGAGCGCAGAGCGCAGTCGTGGACTCGTCGACTGGATCTGGATGACAACTGCGAGAGTGTGAAACTTCGTCTCGCGGGAGACGACCGAGAGAAATGAGAAATTAATGAATCACCGTAGGGAATCGCCATCGAGGAGCTAAACCCTAGCAGACACCGATGCCACTGCCGACGCGATTTTATATATATATATATATACAGACAACTAAATTTACATGATATGGTCAAGAATGACTCTATAAGTTTGAAGTACAAAATAAGTGTAACAAATATATAATAAATCCTATTTCACATAAATATTATAAAGATGAGAGTGGATAAGTGATCACAAAATCTTAGAGAAACCAAAAAAAAAGGAAAATTTCCTAGGTCGCCTAATCTCCATGACATGAAAACAAAGAATCGCCTCTTTCCTTCAATCAATCTCGAAAGCCCAAATCCTTATATTCAAAAAGCTCTTGATTGCTCGGTTGCTCGCTAGAATAAGAAGTCCTATAATCTCTCTCTATTGTAACTCAAATAGGATCATCAAATGAACCTTTCCCACTTGTTTATATATTTAATTATTCTCCAATCTCTTCAAAGAGGTACAATCACTTTGCTACTCAACATATTTGCATACACAAGAAGTCGTCAGAGCAATGAGAAATAGAACTAAGAATTATATTAATTGAGAAAATTTAAGGAGAATTGATTGAGTATTAAATTCTAAGATTTATGTGATATTTATATAATCCTACAAGAGCTTCTAATAAAGTAATCCTAATAAGTTAAGAAACAATAAATGAAATAGCTCATAAAAATATGAGCAAGCAGAATAATAATTACAGAAGAGTTATAATAATCTAATAGATTGATAAGTAAATAGTTCAAATACCACGAAATAATGAGATGATAGTGCAAGCAAAAAAGGAAGGGGATTAAAATAGGGGTGATTATCATTCCCAAAGACGGAAATCAAAGCAAACATTTAAGACCACCTCACTTAAACAAAGAAATGGTTATTATCCATTTCAACCTTGCAAGATAATTTATAAATGATTGCCCCTAAAAATCCTTTAGTCATTATATTTGCAACAAATAACTGCTGTATATAAATTTTAAAGAGCCCATAGAAGCTTTGTTGTCTTTCTATGCCTTCTAAATGGCCCAATCTTCTTCTTTCTTTAAAACCTGTGAACTAACCTCAACAATCTTAAGATAGTTCTTTAAATTCAACTGATATATTGAATGGATATTTTGCAACTCTCATCAAATTTACACTACATAATTCAATTATAAGAGAACTAAAGACAAAGAATGTGTGGGTATTATTATTATTACCGTGCATGTAGAGGACACTGGTTCTTCACCAAAAAAAAAAATGAACAGGAAAACATCAGTGCAACAAAAAAGGTTGCAACCAGGAAACAGTTTGAGGTAATGCAAAGTTGAAAGCTACAACAATGGGAAATATTTGCAGTGATGCAATAATGAGGGATACAAATATACAAAAATAGGAGAAAAAAACAAACTGTGTAATGAAGACCGCAAGATTGTGGCAATAGAAAAGTGAAAGTTGAAATAATGGAAACATAAGAAGAAAAAGCCTAGGGCTCAATACCATGAGAAAAATTGAGGAGAACAGATTGACTATTTCAATATTTATATAACATTTATGTAATCCCATGAGAAATTCTAATCAGAATTATGCAAACGTTTTACAATATTAATAATCAAAACGCCCATGTCTGCATAGGCTTATGTTATTGATACTATAATAAACCTATTGTAATGATATCCATTGTATAAACAATCCAACAGAAGAACAATTTAAATATTTTAAAAAGTATGTATTCAGCATGAAGCCAGTTAGAGAATATGTGCATGTGTGTGGATTTTCTTCAATCATCTCATTGATACACCACAAAGAGCTAGAAACCAACAATTTGACATAGAAAAGAATTATTTGATAACAATGGAATAACTAGGTTAAATGCTACATCCAGTAGAAACAATTTCTGATTATAGTTACAATAATCTAAAAATATGCAGAAAAGACCTCATACCAATGTTTTTAAAAGTGCGCTTCACAAGCAAAGCGCGTAACAACCGCTTCATTTCTCCGAAGTGCGCTACGAAGCGCTGAAGTTAATTTGTAGGGGTATTGCAACAAACAATTAGAAATTATTTGAAATTTTAATTTATAGGATCAACATCAATGTTTGCCTTCAAGTTAAGTATTGTACCATAATTTTTTTTATTTTATACCAACTTTTAAGTCATACAATATATTTTATAATTGTCTATGAATGTAATTAAATATTAATAATTTTATATAGCCTATCAGCACTTTGGTTAATAAAAGCACTGCTTCGCTCTGCACTTAGTGCTTTTGATAATATTGCTTTATACTTGCCAATGTCATCATATACTGCCTAAGAAGGTCAAATACCTTATTCTCTTTCCAATCTTTTTAAAGCTAGTACCATCTTTGCAAACAGCAATTGCCCTTTCCAAGCATTCTTCTGTCACCTAGACAAACAATTAAAAAGGAAATTCATAGCTATGCCAAGCATTACCTTTTTGGCTACAAATTCAAATAAAAATAATAATGATTGACTTCTTCATTAATGGAGAAAGAAAAATATGCAAATATCTTAGGATGACAAGTTGCATGATTTAAAAAATAATTCAGTGTAATAAATCAATCATATGTGCATTGCATAGCTAAATCATACATAGGAGAAAAGGACAGGATCTGCGACCTCAAGCAAATTTACAGACCACTTAGGATTACACTAGTGAAAATGCCAAGCCAGTGAAAGAGATTGGTCGTACATCTAGTTAGTTTCTTGATAATTTTTAACTCAACTAGACAACATTTTAATTATATCACATGAATTACGACAATGTAAGGCTTAAAAGCAGACATTATATGGGCTCAAAGTATGAAAATTCAACAGCCACTCATGCTATTATTATGATAGACCAATCTCACAACTTCTCATATAAATAAATATGCTATTATAATCCCGATTTCATGGTAGTCTCTATTCAAATTAGTTATCGTTATCTGACCATCATAATCTTGCACAGTTGCACCCAGCATTTGAAGAAAACATCATACTTAACAGTCACCATGTCATGGAAGCCTCCAACTTGTCATGGCAATAAATACACTGGGCACACTCACAAATTTGTCTTTTCATGTCGGAACATGTTCCAGTTCTATTTATTCAAATGACACCAACCTAAATCACCTATGTGGAGGTGTTGTGGTTTCTGTGACGGAAAAGGGGAGACAGAATCATAGTGATTGTACAACTACCTTTTATCCCAAGCTATCATCAAGATCTTCAAATCGAATCCTGATTAAAACAAATTTATGTGTATGTGTGCACGCGCACGGAAATAAATATTTTTTAAAGAAGGGAGATTTTCATAAATAATAAAGAATTCCTACGTATTTACATATCTAACGCGTAAAGTTTGATGTTTAGTTATATAACACTATAATGCTGTAATCACATCAAGACGTGTGCATTAAAAAGTGTGTTTTATTTTTTAAAAAATTATTATTATTAATTTTTTTTATGTGAGATTAAAAGTATGAGTATTTTCAATAAATATTAAAGTTTAGGCATTCAATGTAAATATATAAAAATAGTGTGGTATGTAAATCCCATCTAAAAATAAAACCTCATTCTATTAAAATTTACAAAAAAGGGGGAATAGTACACTATATTCGATAGTTCATCTCATCTCAAGTCCCATCCACTTAGAAAAAAAGATAAATTGAAAAAAAAAACCTAAAGTTACCCACATCTCCGCTCAATCCCGCAAAAGTCATCCCCGTCTGCATGCCTCAACAACACCTTTTTCTCCTCAGTCCCACCCTCCTTCCTCACACAAAACCACACGAGACAAAATCGGGATGTGTGATAGGCAGAGTACTTTGCCCACAAGTATTGCATATCTTCCTTTGTCTATTAGACTGCTTTTTTCACTTTTGTTCTGACATTGTTGAAATTCATAGGTGTGTCGGCAAACTTACAACCAGTCATGTCAATTTCACTTATTAGGTTTAAGATGCACTCACTTTAGCATATGACAATTCCCACTTTAGACTGAGTCACCTCCATTCCAATAAAATATCAGAGATTCCGAAGATCCTTGATCTCAAATTATGTTGCAAGCATCCTTTCTAGTCTGTTAATTCTCTTCAAATGATCATATGTCAATATAATATCGCCTACATATATTATGAGAATAGCAACCTTGCCTCTAAGATTGAATTTAACATAATATAATCAGCTTAACGCTGATAATATCAATTTGTAAACACTATTTTACTAAACCTGCCAAACCAAATATGAGGATATTGCTTCAAGCCATATAACTTCTTCAACTTGCAAACCAACCTGTTGTTCGACCTATTTTCAAGCCTAAATATATAGTCATGTAGATTTCTTCATCGAAGTCACCATTCAAGAATGCATTTTGGACATCAACTTGGTATAAAGGCCAATCTTGATTTACTATAGACCCCAAACCGTATTAAGTTTGGTAACGGGTGCAAAGTTTTCCCGATAGTCAATCCCATATGACCGTGTGAAGCTCTTGACAACCAATCTTGGGTTTGAATCTCCCTATATTTTCATCCCCCTTGTATTTGATCATGAATATTCATTGACATCCAGCAGAAATTTTTCCATGAGATAACTCTATAAGTGTCCATGTGTTGTTTTTTCTACATCCCAAATTTCTTCCTCAACTATTAGTTTTCATGTTGAAACCTTTAAAATCTCTTGGCCAGAGTCGGAAACTTGCACACTATCAAGATTTGTCACAAAAGCCCTATAAGATGGTAACAACTTCCCAAAAGCTACATATCTTTAAATTGGATGATCAATGCACCCTCGGATACCTTTCCTGTGTGCAATTGGTTGAGCAATCATTATTATAAGAGAGTCATGAATTGAGGAATCCATACAATTAAAATTATCAGATGAAGGACTTGGTTCTGGCTCCTAACAATCTTAGGTATGGATAGTTTCTTCTATATGATCGGTGGTTATTCTTCTGGTATAGACACAGTTCCTAATCATTGGTGTCATGTTGAGATGGAGTAGAGAAAATTGAGATTGTTTTTGTGACAATGTTTGGTTCTTTAAGTAGAGCTAGTTGAGGGATAAAATTTGATTCAGTTGAAGAAAAAATGGACCGAGTATCTTGAAAAAAAATTCCAAATCTGATATTCCCCCGAATTCTCCACCTAAATTTTAGATTTGGGAAAATAAGATTGATCTTCCAAAAATCTGTATCAATGGAGTTGTATATTTTTCGAGTAGTTGGATAATAGCATTTGTACCCTTTTTAATTGGGGGAGCAACCAAGAAAATGCATTTAAGAGAATTAGGACCAAGTTTGGAGCGGTGTCGTCGATGGATGTGAACAAAGGCAGAACAACAAAAAATCTTCAATGATAAGTCAAAACAAAGAGAACGGGTGTGTGGTTAGTATTCCATGAGATCACGATAGAGAATTTGCTCTTTTAGGATTTGATTATGCACCTTATTAAAGAGATGTGCTTGTGAGCTTGGCTTCCCCAAAAAAATGTTTAGGCACGTGATTAAAGAACAAAATGGTATGAGTCACCTCAAATAAAAATATATTTCTTTCTCAACAGCTCTATTTTATCGAAGAGTATCCACACAGAAACCTACATGAATAATATCATGCTTGAAAAGATAAGGATCAAAAATAGAATTAAAATATTTCTTAACATTATCAGTTTTAAGAATTTGATTTTGCTTTAAAATTGAGTGATGAACATGAAATAAAAGGGTTGAAATATGGTAGATGTTTCGGATATTTCTTTTATAAGGAATGTCCATGTTGTTCTTGTGTGACCATCTATGAATGATACAAGCCATCATGCCCTATATATATTGTCCATCTGTGAGGGTCAGCAAATATGACTATGAATTAAATAATAAAGATGTGCAGGCCTATACTGCAGTTTAGGGTATACATGCTTTGTATATGTAGCAAGTTGGCAAATTTTGCACTGAAAAAAAATTGAGTTTTCTAGTGATAAATAAATGTGGATACATCTTTTTCATATACACAATTTGAATAACCAAAGCGACAATGACTCAACATGACTTGACATCTAACTGAAATTACATCAACAGAATTTGAACTAGACTCAGAAATACAACTGAACGGATGATCTTGCCTATCAATAGAGTTATTTTTGTTGAACAAGTATAAACCATTACGCATCTCGGAGCTACCAATCACCTTCCTTGAATCTACAAACTAAAAATCACCACAATTGGAATATATTTTAATCGCACGTTTTAGATCATGAGTAAGTTTATTGATTAAGAGTAGATTGGAGTTTAATTTCGGAACATAAAGAACAATAGAAATGTATATCTTTTGTCAATTCGATTGATACAGTTTCTGCTACTAGTGAGAGTGAACGATCAATTATTTGAACTGCAGAATGACTGATAAATGACTTGAAATATTTGAAGATTTTGATATCTCCTGTCATATGATATGTGGTTCCTGAGTCAACTATCCAAGATTTTAATTTATTTCTTTGGACATTAAAAAAAGAAGATTGTGATGCTCGTCCTGAATTGGAACTAAACATTCTCTGTAGTGCTTCAATTTCCTCCCTAATAAACAAGCTTAATTTTTAATTATTGTTGATTGTGATAGCTACATTTGCACAATTTTTTACATCATATTTTTTATTAGTTGGCGTCCCATCTATAGGTTTGTCATGTAATTTCCAACAATTTTCCTTCACATGAACAAGTTTCTTACAATGGTCACACAATGACCATCCTTTGCTAGGCATGTTATTCTGAGAGGAATTTTGAGTGTATACGATTGATCATTCAACAGATGTTATTGCATGATTGACTGTTTGTCATCATTAACTTCTTTCTACTCTCCTACGTTCAAACTTTTGCAAAGGTCTCTGGAATGGTAAGGATGAGTTTAATTCCCATAATTCTCCCTCTGACTTCATCTAGGTCTTTATTGAGGCCAAAGGGGATCTTATGGTTCTTTTTTGTTAGTAATTTTTCTACATAAAGCAAAATCATCAGGGCATTCCCAAGAGTAATCTCATACATGTCCAATTATAGCCAACAACATGTGAGAATGTTAAAATATTGAATAACACTCAATTATCCTTGTCGTAAATCATCTAATATGATTTCAATCTCAAATAATTCTGAAGAATTTTTGGTGCTAGAAGAGATGTCATGTGCAACCTCCCATATCTCCTTAGTGTCCTATAGAGCAAAAAGTTTTCCCCAACCTTCGTGGTCAAGGAATTTATTAACCATGCAAGTGATCGTCAATTTTCTAGGCCCGATATTTGGAATTTATCACTTATGGAGCAGAGATTTGGCTTATGAGATGTCCATCATTCCCTCTCCTGCAGAAGTACATATAGATTGGATGTGAGTATTGAAAAAAATTATGGTCTTGTCATTATGGCTCATGACAAGATGAGAAGAGTTATTAGGCGCACTAGGGACTGATGATGCACGCTCAAACCTCGAGGTAACTACTAAGAAAAAAGAATGTGAGGCCACGTTGTGTTTGTCTGTGATAAGATTATAAATCCTAATCGAGAAGACCTACTACTGGGCAAAATTGAGAGGACTCTTAGTTCGACTGCTCAACTGGACGAGCGAACATGAACTATAGGGAGGTGCACAACTCTCAATTTTGACGCATTCATTGCTCGGCAAGAGGTGGTCGGGCCAGCAACACGTGAGAAAACGGCTAAGGCAAATAGAATAATTCGCCGCTTCCACGAATCGAAGAGCAAGAATCCTCGTTTCTATCAACCCCTCTTGGATCTAAGAAAAAAAAGAGGATTAACACACGTTAACCAAAAAAATTGCTATCACGAGAGGTCGCAGGAAACAAACAGATGAAATCAAACATTTTGTGGAAATTGAACAAAACGTTTGAATGGAGCATTCAGACGAAGCATTCGATCTGTTTGAACATTTCTGAGATCCGTTCACAGGGAAGATCTATTCGAACAAAAGAGACAAGGGAGAGTTGCATCTCGAAACGCTATCACCTTCGCTTTAAGCAGAACAATGGAAGTTGCGATCGAAGAAAGCTAGAGATGGTTTGACAGGAGTAGCACCTTGTGTGCCCGAAAGAGATGAGGCAGTTAATGGTTTTTGTTAGTGCGTATGAAGAAGACGGAACAAAAAGGAATTAAGTTTGTGGATCTTATATCATGTAGAAATCAGGTTAAAGATTTTTAATTTTTGCTCACTCAATGCATTACACCTTATAACATATATATATGTATATATATATATATATATA
>NW_018164644.1:4762342-4783654 GCF_001263595.1 Phalaenopsis equestris
AATAATAATAATAATAATAATAATAATAATAATAATGAAAAAAAAATAAAGTAGGAATCCCACCAAATAAGAAAACATAAAAATAGGAAATATCTGATAAAATGAAATATAATTAGTGAAATATATCATAATAGAAGAAAATAAATTCCTTCCTAATCAAGTCTGCGAATTGACACTTTTCAACAAGATATATTAAAATTCAAAAGAGAAAATAAATTATTAAAGAATTTAAAATTTTATTTTATTATATCAAATAATTTCTTATGTTTTTTCACTAAGTATTCATTCTTTCTGTCATTTTATTATGCTACTTGATTGAATCAAAATAAATTATATCTAATGATGAACAAGTGGGCTTGAACTTATAAAATTAAGCTTGAACTCCTAGAATTAAGCTCGAGCGAATACTCATAGAATTAAGCTCGAGTTTGAACTCGATTAATTAATCAAATTCAAGCTCAACTAGGATTGGCTCTCCGTATAGCCAACATTTACATCGCAATCCCTAAACCCCAAATATTATGTAGCCACCCCACCCATCACTTGCCCAATCATTTACTCATCAAACTTTCAGAAAGCAAATCCTTACAAACCCTACCTTGCAAATCATCACCCCATTTGTCTACTTGCAAAACCTCCAACTCAAAACTCTGTCAACTATGTTTCAATATAATGTCCACCAAATAAAACCACCCATCAACTAATTCCCCACTACGATAGATAACCTAAACACACTCACTCTCACACTTAGGCTAGCTTTATCTAGTCATTTTAGGCGTGTTTATCTTCAGCCTCTATCAACATATGATCGACTTTTCCTATTTGCACATGTGACTAGGTAGTCAGCTGATATTTCTGGCTCGGTTAAGATTTAAGTCCAGATTCTTATTTTCTCTATCATATTGAGATGATAAAATCAACCTTCTTGGTCATACTAGAGCAAGTTATAAGTCTCATTTTTGGCATCATCTCTACCTACCATATAGAAAAAATGTCCAAGATTGCTTAAGTTCACAATATCAAGCTATAAGACATTCAATTCATCTTTTATGTTTAGCATCTACCATATTAAGCAGACTCCATATACCTTTTCCCTATCATTTATTTCTCCTCGCACAATATTGAGGAGAAATTTTTCTCTTCGACCTCTCCACACACCATATTGAGAAAAGCTTGTCTTTTGACTCCCCTCACACCATATTGAGGAGAAACTCTTATCGGACTCTTCCTCGCATCATTTCTGAGAAAAGTTAACACCTTCAAGTTTTTCCTAACACTATATCGAGAGGAATCTTCTCTTAACTCACATAATATTGAAGAAAAGTGTCATCTCTCAATCTTACTCACTGTATTGAGGAAAATCATCTTCTGATTCTTCTCATACCATATTGAGGAAAACCAAATTTTAAACTCCTCACACTATATTGATGACAGTCAATCTCTTGATTTCTCTCACCTCCCATTGAAAAAAGTCATTTACGGGTTCTCCACACAATATAGTGCAAAGAAACATCTCTCAATCTCTCCTCACGCCATATTAAAATGTGTTGTCAACTCTGGATCTCCCTCACTCTATATTGAGAAACATCATTTTTGTTTTTTTTTTCCTCACACCGTGTTGAGGAGAATCATCTCTTAGACCCCTCAAACTATATTAAGGAGAGTATATATCACTTGATCGCCCTCAAACTATGTTGTGAAATACTTCGCCTTAACCTCTTCTCACAGTATATTGACAGCATGCTTCAAAAATCCAAAATCAATGCTTTCTATAAGCTAAGCACCAGCGTCTACCAACTGACAATAACTAAAAGCTCTTTTACCACTGGGATTTAGGACAAACAATTAACCATAAAGCCCCATATCTATGAAAAACCTCAAAGCATATCTTGAAATCCTAGCAAAAAGAGGACATATCTCTGGATGGTGCATCTAAAATGTAATCTATTTTTTGAAAATTTAAAAGGAACAACTGTCTCAGGAGAACCAGCATGGAATTTTGGGCCCCGATGTACCAGGCGATACATGACTGTGCTAGTTCAGTAAAGAGGCTACAATGCTTGGTCAGAGCTTAAAAGCACTTAATATTTTAAAAAATCAATTGGTTGCCACAGCCAACTTGGCCCTTTCATATGTTCTACAAAATGAACCGTTGCATACATTTTCAATGGCCTTGAGCAGCATATGAGTAATTCAAAATCTGTGTCCACTCGCAGTTCAAAGATTGGCCAAAAGGAATTGATGACAGCAAAAACTTGAGACCAAAACTGTGGCGCACATTTTTTTCTTTGGACAAGTAAGCTTAATTTTTAATTACACTGTTCAAGAATAAGAAATAAGCATGGCATGATAACTAGGTACTCTAAGAAGAATCAGAAAGATGCCAGAAAGATACCTTCACTAATCGTCTTGTTGATTCATTAACTTTTCCACACAGAAATGTCTTTGAAGTGTCTCCGTGATAACCCTAATATGCAAATTCCTCAGAGAACTACATCACAAACAGAAAAGGCGGATAAAAAAAAATGCTATCGACAAAAATAAATTCAGAAAGGTTCAGGCATTCAGCATCTTCCATGCAAAACTTAAGAAAAAACTAAGTGAAACTCTTGTAATTAGATAAACTGCTGCTGATCAATTACAGACATGCAGCTAAGCTTAATTTTTAAACATCACTTATTAAAGCCCAAATATTTAGGATTTGTTGGGGGCAGCTATAGTTGTTTGAAGAAGTCGTTGTGAAGCTGCTACAGAAGAAAAATTGTTTTTCAAAAAACTGCGGTGGCTATTACAAATCTCTTATTTTCACAAAATCAAACCGCAGTATTCTGGCAGTCGCTACTCTTTAAAGATTAAAAAAAGCAGCTTTCTACCACAGAAATTTATAAAAAACAACATGATGGCAATTCCCCAAACAGAATTGTAGCGGCGGTCTAAAAAGCAAAGCATATGAAAAGTTGTCCCAAACAGACCCTTAGCAGCATCAGATATTTCATGAAAAAGATGGACATAAAGCTCTATGACGAGCATTCAAACATGAATAACATATTTTTAGAGTAAAATAGAATCAGAGCATCATAAGCAAGCGCAAGTAAAAACTAAATAAAAATTGAAATCTACATGTCCAAGTGAGTTAATATTGATGAAAAATCCACAAAGAGAGAAGTACCAATATGAAGGCAAAAAAAACCTGTTCTTCACGAACTCAGATATGATAGAGGAAAAGAGCATACATTTAGATAAACAGTTACATCGATGTTTATAATGTCACCATCCTGCATAAGAAGATCCAGTTGTAGGTTACAAATAAAACTTCCAATTCAATAAATCTAGCTAGCAAAGTTGTAAAGAACCCAGTTATAAAATGTCATCTTGCAAAACCTGTAGCTGACGGGAATCAGGTATTCCATGACACATGCACTCATTGACGGAGGTGCAGACACTTTTCGGAAATCCACCATATCCAAGAGGGGAAGGATAAGCTCCAGCATCAATTATCATGCCGTGAACTGCTTTATCAATTTCATTTGTGGTTACAGATGGCTGATGAAAAAAAAATCTTCAGTTGTGTCAATAAATCAACCAAATAATTAAACATTTGACAACAGATGAATAATTCAATAACAATTGCATCATTTGCATTGGGCAAGTAACTGGAGAAAATATTAAATTAAATATTAGATCAATTTCTGGCCCTTAGGGGTGAAATAAAGGAAATATGTTCCAAATGAAGGAAAGAGGCATGCCAAGTACGACATACAGCGTGATATAACCAACTACAATTGAGGCCTATAAAGAATTTTTTTATTTTTTAATAACGCACACTATACCTTCAATGACAAATGTTATAGGAATGCCCAAAATGAACAGAAAAAAAGCTACCAGTCTCAGAGCCCATAATAGGTAGAATTGAAGCTTACTCTGACCATTGTTCCAGCAAAATCCAAGACACGAGCAGCCAGCTCACAAGCAGCTCTCATTCGAGCAATACCCTCATCATTGTGTATTTGATATTCACTAGAGAGTTCTGGTAGCTGATTTGAACCAACATAAGGAGGCCTGGGAATGTGATCTGGCACAGATAGAGGTCCAGAAATCTTCCCCCGCTTCAGTGGTGGTATCTTTCTTAATTTTGTTGTTCCCTGCAGCTCCCGTAACCTTATCCCAATTCAATCAGTGAATAAAGGGAAATAAGTAATACTACCAAAAGTAGTCTGTGTTCTATAAAACACCATAGCAAGCGTCCTTAGTAGGGTTCCCTTGAAAAAACAGTATAAAAATAGGATAGACAATTCTTCTCTAGTTCTCATAATGAAGTTCTATGAAAGCCCTCTCAAAACTCAAACAACTTGCCGTTGTGGACTTTTTATCATCAAGGGAATGCGTTATATATAATCAAAGCAGAAGAGAAAATAAATAGAAGATAACATGGCCCAATCGAAGGCAAAAAGTAATTTTCTGCTAATGAAATTTCTACAGTTCAAGCATCAAATAGTGATATATGGAAGTGCAAAATCCTAGATAACAAACATCATTAAGCAACAAATGGTGTCATGCTATATGCCAAATTGGCATGTTAACCTTCAAAAATATACTTATGTAACAGATTCATCAAACACTAGGTACCAATTTTCTCCTTTCTGTGCTTAACTGGTCTGTTTCCATTTGGTTAGCATCCCAGATGATTCCAAAAAATGAAAGCTGTTACTATTCAAGAGAAAAGTAGCCGGCAAATAGATAGAATAGTGCTAATAATGACGGCGATCACAATGTTGATGACTATTCCTGATAAAAGAGTTGCAGGCTAAAATCATGGTTGCGGATCCAATAAGAATAAATAAGCTGCCATTATTTGTTGGAAACACAGCAGACAAGAAAAAAAGGGTTTTGAAAATTTTCTGATGTTGGTGAATAAATATCAAATAAAGTAACACTGGAGAACAAAAGAAGCATTTGCAAAACAACGACATTGAATTAATAGGGACTATGTCACCATAAAGGAAATATGCAGGGCAAAGTGAACAACGTCCAAGTTGTTCAAAAAGGCTTAAAAACAACTAAAACTACCAACGAATGAAACTAGAAAAAAGAATGAGTGGCAGAAATGATGGAAAAGAGATAATAAATAAGAAGTAATTTGCGTAGGAGCTATAAAATTGAATCACAAATCATCATCCTGAGGGTAAATTTGTTGGATTAAGATAGTCATGATAATTCTAAGAACAAGTTAAATTTCTGAATTGGATAATGCCAATGGAGTTGGTATAGTAATAGAGCAACAATGTCAATCCCATGAAAACATGAAAATATATCAACATTAGAATAAGAGATTCCACGGTATTAAAACAGTACAAAATCACATGCAAGACACGAAAAGGTTCAGTAAATTGTGCATAAAACCACCCCCAAATGCGCATTAGGATAAGCTACCTCCTAATTCGCATGGCCTCTTCCAACCCAGATAGTCTTCTAGCTATGATGGCATCACACCTTTGCTTCGTAGATTTACCTAAATTAAGGAAATTTACATTAGGCTTGGATAAAAATATCTTTGCATAAACTTTAAAAATGAAAATAGAAGCATGCCCATGATGAAGATAGTCAACCATGAGAAGTATTGAGTGAATGCCTAAACACAGCACTAAATATTAAAAATACTAATATTTTTAAAAAAAGTACGTGGTATATTAAGCTACTGCTCATATTAGGCCCTTTTGAACCACTATAACTTCTTCACTGATAAATAAAAAATGAGGATTATGCCAAAAAAAAGAAAAAAAAACTAGCACATTCAACTTATTTTTTAACCTTTAAAACAAAATAAAATAGCATACAACAACAACAACAACAACAAAGCCTTAATCCCACTACATGGGGTCAGCCACATGAATCCTTTTTCTCCATTGCGTCCTATTTAGTGTCATATTTTCATTTAGTTCTAGTAAATTAAGATCATTTTTAAAACAATAAGCCCAAGTCTTCCTAGGTCTACCTCTGTCTTTCTTAACACAAGTCGAATTTAAAACATCTACTCTCCTAATCGGATCATCTAATAGTCGACGTTTAATATGACCAAACCATCTAAGACGACTTTCTCTAATTTTGTCTGTCACAGGAGCTACACCAACCCTATCACGAATATATTCAAACCATCTAAAACAAAATAAAATAGCATGGCTAGATTAATTTGCATCTTCAACGCCCAACCCTTACAACCCAACAGAAAATATAATAGTGATTTGAGCTGTTGCTTCTAGGTAATGGCTATAGATTCATAGACCAGTCTTTCAACATATACCAATATACAAGCTAACTGTCTGAAACAGATAGCAAAAACTCAAAAATGAAAAAGTTCTCTTTCAATTAATATTTCTCTGCATATAATAAAAAGTCTTGTATCCTGAAATTGTCACTTCACATTGTTGAATCCCTAGAAACGACATGCATTGCTATTTAAAGAGAAAAACAGCCCTTGCATGATACTTTTCTATAGGACCTGGGTCTATCTAAGAACAAATTATTAAAAGTTAATCCAAGTCTCGAGGAATCAAGTGAAAAATAGAGATTAGATGCTGCAGAGGTACCACTCATTTGCTCCTTCACACGTGTTAGAATTTCTCTCAGAAAAGCTACAGCTTGTTTTGCTGTCTATATAATAATTACTCTATCAGGACAGTGCTTAATCAGCAAGTACCTTCAGAAGAAAAATACAATTGCTTGGAGACACTCCCAGCCCTATAGGCACTTATTACAGCTGAAACTGAGAAAAATAAAACAAGAAACTCCCTGCTCCTCCCAGTTGAAGAGGATGTGTATATGTATATATATATAGAGAGAGAGAGAGATGAAGAGGAGATAGAAATCAGTGGTAGAGAGACAAAGGGATAATCTATAATATGTGAATTTGAAATTCGAAGCTTTAGTTTTCAATGCAACAGATAACAAGTAGATTTTAGATCCTAGCTAACATCTGTAATTAAAACAAAAATGAAATCTCATAAAATTTGAAAAGCTAACGAGTAACAATTTCATCTATGTTCTATCTAACCAATTCCAAAAATATACAAAAGGACCAATTAAAAAGCCTAAAATAAAAAAAAGGATAAGGAAAATGATAAGAAAAATAAAATAAAATAAAACATAAACCCCTGGACCTGCTTCGACTCAACCAGCCCACTGCCAAGCCACAGGCCATTAACTTTTGGGTTGAGTTTTGATGGCCTAATTGCATAATGACAACAATCTACCCAGATGATTTAATGCATATGGATCGTGGCATCCCCCATTTGCTTCATTCACTTCTTAAAATAGTTAAAATGGAGAGCAGTTCTACTCCATCTTCCTTGGAATATTATTTGGATTGCCATGGAGTCTATGCCTTTTTGGCGATCTTGAAGGCCAAATTTATCCAATGCAATTCTCCTACAATGAGCCTTCAAAGCTGATATTAAGATCCTGGATTGTAAGAATCACCCTTCTGTGTCATATCATCCGATAGTGATGATTCAAATGGCCTTAAATTCTCCGCCTCTTTGATGAAAAAATAGATCGTGTAATAAGGTGCCTCTAATAAAAATGCCTTCACAAATATTCTACAAAAATCATGCATGGATTAAAAAGAACGAATACGACTAGAAAGAATGAATTTGATATTTACCCTTCATCTTCAAAACAACCATTCCACAAGTGCAACCAAATCAAAATACCTTCCTCAAAAGTACAGTCATTATGAGCATTTCATCTCCCATATGACTTCTTCCAGTTTTCTTCCTCCTCCTCGTGGCTCCCGCAAATTCCTTTAAGGAATTGTTATGCAGTCCAAAGCATTTGTTCTAGACCATTATAATCCCCCTTTAGATCATAAGGTCTCTATGGATGATGCGGACATCTGCCTTGGGCGCGGGATGCTTGGACGCACCTGAATCGAACCAGTCAAGGCCAGTACTCCAAGCTAGGAAACTGCTGCCAATTGGAGTGGGGCCACTTATAGTTATATAGAGCATATATATTTTGTTTTTTTCGTATTTAAGTTTCAGTTTTTGATGTGTTTGTTTTGGGGCAGCCATCAATGTCTTCCTTTTTCCCATATAGGGCAATATCCAATGATTTTAAGTAGTGTTTCGGCTGTACCTCATTCCTGACGTGGTGTTTATCCTTCCAGTCCCCTTCCCATCCCTTTCCCGCACGGGTTACCTTCCGCTTGTTGTTCCACCTTGCTGCCGCCCCCAGGAAAAACCATCCAGCTGCTGCTTTTCCCCATCTCTACTGCCTGATAGCCCTACCCCAGCCTTCCCAGCCATCCCCCTACTTCCTCCTTGTTGTCTTCGCCCAAAACCGCCCCTTCCGCTGCTCTCCCAATGTTGTCCACCCCCAGTTCTAGCTTGTGTGTTATGTTTGTTTTTGCCACCTTCCACACCCCTTGTTGCAGCCACCTTCCAAACCCCAGAACAAAATCACCAATAGCCTTGATCTGACCCTAGTTCTAGTTTGTGCGTTTTATTTGTTGCAATTTTTTTTATTTCTACCTTGTGTAGTTGTAATTTCTTATTTGAATTCAGTAATAACATTTCGTCCTTGGTTAAAACCCGGTAACAATGGTAGGCATCTCAAGCACCACGGATGATGAATTTTACATTAACATGCGGAAGGCAACTAGATGTATGCAAGAAATTCATCTCGAGTCTTCGAAAAACAATCAAAGCTCCTCAACATACACAACAACATTTGAATTGCCAATATCCATCCATCAATATGTGGATGAAAAGAGGTGCTTCATTTTAGATTAGTGTCCATGAAACCTTAAAGGATCTTACATGTTACTTAGAAATTAGTTGTCCATGTTATTATATTGTGTTATGCAATTATTCACTTAAAACTCTCTTTATCATCATTCAAACTTGACGGAGAGTTTGGGGGGGGGGGGGGGGGGGGGGGGCCCCTTTTTTTTTTATTTTAGGTTTGGGGTTGCTGCCCCTAAATAATCTTTTTTCTGTACCTAACGCCAGCAAGATAGCGTTGCAACACCCAGTCCAGGTTCAAACCTAGAGAGCATGACACTCTAGTGCCTAGAGGGGATCATCGCAGTGCCACAATGCCCAGTCCATATTCAGAACCCTAGAGTGTGGCACTACATCATCCCAGAGCGCGTTACAGCGTTGCAGCATCGCTATCTCGACGCCTCAATGGAAGTAATTGAATTTGACTCGTTCTCAAATTAACGTTTTAGTTTTCTTGGTTAGAGGGTAAATGATTTGAATTTCTCATGTACAAAGAAGAGGAGATGATCGTCTTGATGTGTTTGAAAGTTTGGAAAGGCTTGAGTATTGTGTAATTTGTTTTATTCTCCTCATTTTCTTCATGATGAATTTCTTTGTGTGGTGTGGCTCCGTGATTTTATTCCGTTCTCCGGTTTTTCCAAGTTAAATCTTAAGTTTTTTGTGTTTTCTGTGATTTTTTTTGTTTTGTGCAATTCTATTCACAGTTTTGTTTTGCATCTCTTGAATCTATTTTTGTGAATTTCTCTACATCTCTCCCACCAATCTACATAGCAAAAAATAAATGAAATCAACCTAGAGTGCTTCAAAACATGTCTGAAAAAAATTCACTTTGCATCCCCATCTCCAGTGATGGTCTTTGAACACAAAAGCAGGTGCATCATATTGTTGAAACAGACATCCAGTAAATCTCCAAAGTAACGCACTAGCATAGACTCCAATGGCCAAACTAAAGTTGTCAAAGGATGAATGAACCCATCTTCCGATTTGAAGGCATTAGTGTACTATAGAGTAGTCATCCATACAAAAGCCCAGGTGTGCCTTCCACCAATAAATGTAGCATTTTAAATTTTACGGAGTCTTCCTTGCACTAAAGTACCTAGTTACACTTGAAGTATGCATCTCTCGTATCCAAGTGAAACGATTAAAATATCTGGGAAATGCGCAAATAATCTCAATTTTACAAATCTTCCTAACAACTACATGCTTGTTTTCTTAGCACTCTCAATTGCCGAAATTGATCGTCTTAAACCTCTACTACGTTATCCAAACCTATCAACTATTTCTAGATTTTAGATGAAATTGATTGAACTTGTTTAAATAAAGCTTACCTAACCAAAACTAAAACTAACGTCAAATATTACTTGTATCCAACAACAAAGTATCACCAAGATGTATAAATGTTATAAACCTTGCACTCTAAAGAAGAGCTCAAATGTTTGAATCAACATAAAAAGTGCAAGAAGCAGTTTCACATAATGATATTTACTCCTAGGTCTTCTAAGACGTGAAGCATTTATAGGACACATCAATAATAAACCTTCAATTATATCAAATAGTTATCATGTAAAATCTAAAAATGTATATGTATTCATTATCAAAGAAAAAAAAAGTAACATGGATGAAGCATATGCAAACAAATAGTGGAAAATAGAGTGAACACTTCATAGAGGATGAAGCATGAAAGATGGGGAAAGGAGAATCCTTAAAGATGATCAAAATAGTTGGGATCGGGATATTGATGATGATGGAGAATAAGCACACACAATGCCTGAAATTCCTACCTTTAGGGTCTGGGGAAGGATTGATATATGCAATCTAAAATATTTGCAGATAGGCTATTTCCTGTTATCTCCAAATCACAATGGAGACAGCTTAAACACAGAGTTAGGCGTAGCTGTTACATTAGATTTCTTTAATTTTACATCTAATATTTAAATCTACAAAATCCAATGTGAAAATTCATATCAACAATATGTAAATCCTATAGTTGTTTTTTGAACATTTAGAGAGACGATGAAATTGCATAAATATAAATACAAATATTAAAAACAAAATGAGCCTAAACTACAATGCTAAAAAAAAAACTTATATTATAGCACAGTACATATTTTTTTAATAAAAAACTGGTAATAAAACCACATATTAGCATGCATATTGTTCAATATATAATCCCTTTCATCTTGTCGATTCATAATCTATTTAACCGAAAAATAATATACTGACAGACCCAGTAATTCTAGCATAACAATGGTAATGATGTCAAGGTGTACAGTATAGTTGGCCATAATTACCAGTTTTCTAAGTTTTATAAGCGCAATACTTGTCTTAAATCTTTGACTATTCAAATCTCAGGCAATAAAAATATAGAATTACTAATCACAATAAGGAATGGAGAATCGGGTCCCCTGATGGTTCAAATAAGTGTTGTCCATGGGGAACAGAACCTAGAATCAAGATCACGAGAGCATCAACCATCCATATAGTCAATAGTCATAGAAGGTCTTAAGCCTCGCAAAGCTTTTCAGTACCACTGGTCCACTGCCCTTATTTGATACACCATCTAAAGACATCTAAAAAACAGATATCAAATCCGTTAAGAAACTAGGTTCTTTGATTGCGAGGAATTCGATAGAAGGTCCTTCGCAACAATTTCAATGTTTATTGCAGACTAAGCTAGCTAGCATTGGAGAAAGAAACTTAAGCGATACTACCAGAACTTGTACCAGCAGCAACGGCAGAGAAGCTATTAAGCGGCCAGCCAAGAAGAAAAGGTTTCTCCGACAGAGCTCCCAAAAGGAAAGACGATGGCGACGCCACTCCAGGGAAAACGACGGCGAGCTCGGCCGCCATCTTCGGTGTGAAACAACAGCACCTCGAAGCCAAGAGTGATGAAGTTTAGATCAGTGCTCTTAACCTACAGCTACTTTCCAAGTCCACTCACATTAGAACTCGCGGCTTAAAAAAAAGATGTGTGTTTTATTGTCATCCTGCCCGGTAACCTAAAAAATATTTTTCTTGTGTTATTCTATATTATTCAGGTATTATTGTGTTTATATTAATGTGTTATTGTGTTCTAAAAATATTTATGGTGTTATAATAATACAATAACAGATAAATACCAACACGATAACACCTGAATAACGCAGATATTATAACATATCAATATCACCACAATAGCACAAATACTACCACAATACCACTTGAATAACACGGACACTATAACACATCAATACCACCACAATAACACCTGAATAACGTGGAATAACACGGGGAGAATATTCCCCTGCGATAAAACTATTTTTTTTTTTTCACATTCACGTGTCTTCATATGAGTGGACTCCGAACGTAGCTCTTATATTTTTCCGAGAAATTTTGAGCTTGCGGTTGCAAAAAGAGTTGCCCTTTTTTTAATTATATTTTGCTCCATTTTCTTGGAGAAAATTTTAGGTCCTGAGGTTAACTGTCGGGTGTCACATCATCATATAGCTCGGCGTCGGACAACTTGGTGTCACGTCACCCACCGGTTGGTCATACAAACGTGCAAACGTAATATTTTTTCCTTCTCTTGGGTTTCAACAAGCGTGAAGGGGAAGAATGAACTTGCATGACAGTGGATGGAGTCGGGTGGTGAAAGGTTATAAGCTTTCTTGATGGCAATCGAGAGAGTGTTTTTCAACCTGATTTGGAGCGAAAAAATTTTATGTTCGGAGAGTCAAACGCCGGGCGTCATATCGCAATACACGTCAATGTCGGGCGACATGGCGCCCAATTGTTGGCCGTCCGGAGATGCACACGTCCTGATGTAGAATTTTTTTCATATGGAGCAGCCTGATACATTGTATGCCCTCAGATAAAAATGAAGCTTTTTAAGGTTCGATGCACGTTATAAATATGATTGAAGGGTTACTTGGTTTTAAAGCTATTTTGAAACAAAGATTTGAATACATATCACTCAATTCTTATTTATTTATATATCCAATATCTAAATTATAATTTGGAGCATCTACATACATACCATTGACATGTGCCTATAATTTGTGTATTTAACATCTTTATTTTATCTATTTGTATGACTATGTTATGTTATTTGAATGCATTTTGTGTTGAAATATAGGAGACGGGTGAACAAAGCAATCAAGATTCAAAACAAGGCAAAATAATCATTTTGGTTTTATGGCGCTTAGGCGCTAGGACTGGGTGCCTAGGCCCGACAATCAGCCCTTCGAAGATCACTTTCTCAAGTGATTGGAAACTTGACACCGCAAACATAGTGTTGGGGCGCTGACCTTTGTTTCCTAGGCACTCGAACTGTAGGATTTTTTTAGCCAATTTCCCGAGATCTTGACATCCTAGTGCTATAAGGGTAGTGCCTGAGAGGTACGATGCAGTGCCTAAGAGCTGCGACATGAGCACCCAACACCCGACTAAAAAAATTGCCTATTTCAACAACTAGAGATGACAGTTTGCTTAAGGAAGTATAAAAAGGTTGAAGACAAAGTATTTGCGGCTTTTCCTTATTTTGTTGACATTCTAGAGGAAAGAAATAGAAGGGAGGAGACCAAAGACGATAAATCAAGTGGAGAAAAGTGAGAATTGGGAGACTTTAAGAGATTGTACGCTTGTAATTTCAACTTTTAAAGAGTAAAGGAAGGGAAGTAAGTTTTGAATTTTTATTTTGCGATTCAAATTCATTTTCTTTGTAAAACTTGTGTAGTGTTATTTCTCTTTCAATCAAATGATCAAATTGTTGACTTTAAGCATGCATAGTGAGTAACAGTTTCTTTCTTCCTCGGGATGGGGAAATAGGAGAGATGTATGTGAAGCATCTTTGAGGATTTGTGATGATTGTTGCAGGTAATGATTAACTTTTCAAGTGTAAATTACATCTCATTTTTGGCCAAGTGAGATGTTAAAATTTATGGTGAGTTATGAATCTCATAAGAGATAGTAATGGAAACGACTAAGTTAATCACGTTAATTTGGTGGAATAGGAATACATCCACTAAATTAATGCAAACTAAGGGAGATAGTGTTACATGGGATAAATAATGGCATTAAGGAACTAATATATTATTTAACCAAACTTTCTTATTACACTGAATGGGGTTAAGAAAGAGAATTGCTTTTATCTGTCATCTGCATATTTGTTAACTTGCACAAACATTGACCTATCGAACCATTCCAAAGGAAAACTTCTCAAATGCGTGAATAACTTTTTGCATCTTTATTGATAGCTTAGTATTTTCTTATAGAACTTAAATTAAATCAAAATTTCAGGCTAGAATCGACAACCGGACTCCAACCCGGTACTACTTATACGTCACGCATACTTGCATGAGCCTCCCGTGTTTCACAACATTTCGTGCATGTCAACCACTTAATTTTTATGTATTACATATCTTATAAACAAACATTAATTTTTGCATGTATGCCACTCAAATCTTGAATATTATAGAAAAAAAAAATCTATTATCTATTTTTAAAAAGTTAAATACACTTTTTTTTATCACTCCAAAGTGTTAAAAACATAACTGTAAGAGTTTTGATATTACATATAGAGATATATATTAATTATGTGATATGTATGCATTTCTTTCTTTCGATGTATATATATATATATATATATTTGTATATATATATATATATATATATATTAATCTTACCTATATATGAAAAGATGAATATATTTTTGTCATTTAGCATGAATTTTAGGTTGATGTGATTAACACAAATCTCGTAATATATTTTGAGCAAAAAATGTTCAAATTCTAATTAAAAAAAATAAAAACTTGATTTTAGCAAACTTATGATCAAATTGATCGGCTCGACGAGCGAACACAGTGATGCAAAAATTGCTCTAATTTGAGTCAAATTAAGCTCGTATCAAGTTATTAGATCAATTTTGAAAGCTTTAGATAGCTAATTGAAAAGTCATATAAATTTCAAATCTTACGAGATTATGGTCAAATTACGAGACTTTATGAGAAGAATTCAAGGAGCTCAAGATCAGTCAATGTTGGCATCTTTAAGGCAATTAAATGTCAACTAAACACAATCCAATTGATGAAATCTCTTTAGGGTGTCTGATGTAGTAGCCTGAACTATTTTCTTATTTGCATGGAGAGGTCTCCTATACTCTATAAATAGAGTTATACCCTCATTATGGAAAAGGACATAGGCCTTGAACCGAAGTAAGAGATGGACCTGTATCAGGTTCGCGAAAAATCAGCTGAATTTCAGTGTCGCTCTAGATCTAAGACCCGATGAATGCTTTCCACTCCTTCAGTTACCGACCACCGTATAGCACCGCTCGTCTACTGTCATTGGTTGCCCTCAGCTTGTTACAACGAAGCCCCTTGCAGAATTACGATGTGAAATCTCGCCATACGTTGGGACATGATAGAGCAGTGTGTCGTCTTGAACCTTGTGTACCAACACATCTTAAAGACGATGTACTGAATTGTTAATAACTACTCCTAACTACAACCACTATCAGTCATGATGCAAAAAATAATATAATTCGAAGAAATATATAGTTCTTTCATGTTTGTCCGACAAGTAAATGTACGTGTAAGATTAATTTATAGTGAATTGTTTCACTTGGGTTATGCCCCGTGCTTTCTTTCTCTTTTGAGTTTTTCACGTAAAAAAACTTACGGTGTCTCTAGTTGTTACTTATATTAACTTAATGTATGTTAAACTTTCATATAACACTAATATAATAAATAATCACTCTACCATCACGAATCTTTCGACGCGCATTATCATCAAAAAATTTATCTAACTTATTAAATTTAAATTTAAACTTGTGGTATTTTTTGTGATAGGAAGGTTTTGAATGTATAGATATAAAATGTAAATTTTAAGTGTTTGATATTTAAATATATATCAATTAAGTGGTACATGTATTAATAATGTTTTGACATATAAATTATATTAAAGTATTTCTAATTAGAGCTATTTTAATTTAAATAAATTAATTTTAGTGGTGTTTTTTTTTATAATTTATAGATTTAGATATATACAAATAATTATAAAAAAAAATTAAATATTTGATATATATAAGTTCATTTAAAAATTTAAGAAATTAGAATTTTTTTGGGATCATTCATTTTTGTTAGAGATTTGAGACATATAATTATACAACACATTATCAAAATGAATCGGAGAGAGGATTTACATCTTATTAAAGTGAAATAAATAATTTTAAATCCTATAATTAAGATAACTGATTAGAGCGGACTCGAGTAGAATCCGGGGGGCAATTACGCTCACTGAAATTTAAATTTTTACTTATATGTGAGGAAATTTTATTTTTTTGTTTATTTTAAAATATCAACTTTGTCGCTCCTGAAATATTACTTTGTCATTTATTGTCCTATGCCCTTCAACATTGGGTTTAGGGGGTGGTTTGCCCCATGCATATGTTTTCAATCATCTTCTTACTTTGCTTGTTTTAATTGCCGACTTTTTTTTAGCAAGAGAATAATTTCATGTATTTGTTTTTTAATGTTTTTGATAAGCCACCAAAAAAATTTCATCATGTAACACAAATGTCGAGGCATGACACGGATCTCAAGATGATATTTTGAATAATAAATGTTCACTCTTCATAAAAATTCATCCATAACTCCAATTTTAACAAACTTATAGTCAAACTGACCAACTTGATGAGACGGACCTAATCATATAAAAACTAGTCTGATCTGACTTAAATCAAGCTCAGATCAAATTATTAAACCACTTTTAGAAGATTTTCGAACACATTTGAAAATTCAAATAGATGACGACACTAGCAAGTCTATACTCAAATCAAGTGTCTCGACAAAACAAATCCAACGAGCACAAGATCACTCAATTATAACATCATTAAGGCACTCAAATGTCCATTAAACACCGTATGATTGAAGGAAACTCTCTGAACCGCCTGATCTAAATGATTCATAATACTGCATTAATTGCACCCACAATACTATAAATAGACACCTACCCCTCACCTGAAGGGGGGAGCCTTTAAAGAGACCCTGAGGTTTTGAGGAGAGCTGCAGCTCAGCATCACAGCCGACCGTCGTCGTCTACTGTCGACCCCCTCAACAACCACCGACCGTCGTTGACTATGTCAACTGCCATCAACTCCGTCAACCTCCGTCGACCACCGCAAACCACCATCGTTAATCACTACCAACCACACGTTGTCACTCGACACTGTAATATGAAAAATACAAGGGATTTTTGTAATCATCAATTAATAGTGGATTTTCGCAATAGGGTCATGTCCCGTGGTTTTTCCATTTACGTGTTTTCCACGTAAAAACCTCTGATGTCATTATTGTATGTTTCACTTTCATTTGTGTACGTGTTGAATTCTCGTACAACGTTAAGACGATGATTTGTTACTCTACCGCCGCGAATTTTCTAGCACATATCAGTTTGGCATCACCTGTGGAAAGAGAAGTCTCATTCGACGTTGCCTTCAACTCTAAGACATTGATCCCCTACTTCATTTCCCAATGATGCATATCATCCAATTGACGAAAGAACCTCCTTTATGTCTTGAAAATCATCTCTGAAGCATTTTCCAGGTTTCGGGTCAGCCTTCACTTCAGTCTCGAAAGGTCATTCACATCAACATCTCGAGCAAGATTATAGTGGGGTTGTCTTCTTGCATCATATTATGACACAAAGTATTTCACAACTTCTTTCAGGCTAAGGGGCAACCTTCACTGCATTCTCGAAATGGCATTCATGTCAACGTCTCGAGCACGACTGTAGTGGGGAAGTCATCTCATATTTCATTCAGATTACAAGTTTATGAGAATTATTCCTGAACAGGGGGGGCAATATCTATCCCAAATAACGCTTTCTCAGTGTCTCCTCATCATACTGAAGTTCGTCTTCAACTAAATCGGGAAGCTGGTCTTTTCAAAGCCTAATACATGTGTTGTTTTACAAGCTTACATGGAGACCACCCATGATAGGGAGCAAAAGATTCAAAAGCAACAAATAACAAGTCATAAAACATTTTTCTTAAGTATGATTGCAACCATATTTTCAAGAAAACATAGGTCCATGGCGACCTACGCCCTAGTCTCGAGAAAAGCAGAGCATCTCTGACACCTCATTCTAGGCTTAATCGATCGCAGTGAGACTTGATTTGACCTATTTCATTACAGGCTACAGTCTACAAGCAAAAGCTTGGACATGCAACCTCGGATAGGTCAAAAATCCTTGGTGGATTTCCTTCAACCTCTTCCATAACAGGTTACGGTCGTCAAGCAAAAACTTCAACCAACAACCTGGGATATGTCAACCATCCTTAATGTATTTCATATTCATTTATTACAGGTTAATACCATCGAGCATCTCTGGTTATACAACTCACAATTGGTCTTACATCTTCTGTGAATTCTCCTTTCAACCATGCCCCTGAAAGTCAAACTCAGAAGGTAAGACCCAATAAGAAGCTATCATGCCACTGGAAGATGAACCCAAGAGAAAGTCAAACCTTAGGCAACTACGAGCCATAGAAGGTACCGGTTAAAGCTCCTACAAGGCATAGGTCTGAGAGATCAAAACCTAAGAAAGCATGAACCATAAAAGATGATAAAAAATGCTACAAAGTCCAACATATACTTGTATAAAATTTACAAAAAATCCGCTCATCTTCGACTAGAGACGACATCACCTCCCCAAAATTTCAATACTTCTGATGATAGTAAGAGGGTCTCGAAATATCGCCATCACATAAGCATGAAAATCTTCTCCTCAAAGTGCAACAGGAAAGTTATAACATTTTTTAATCACCTATGAAATGCGCGATATAAATAAGAAAGAGGTTCTCGTTACTTGCCTGCTACATAGAACGGGGACGACTTCCCGTTGCTTGCTGCTACGCAGAACGGGGACGACTTTCCTTTTATTGCAACGACAAAGAAGATCTCGATGCTTGCCTGATACACAAGACGATGATTACTTTCCTCTTCACTGCAATGAGAGGGAAAATCCCTTTGTTTGCCTGCTATGCAAGGCGGGGACAACTTTACTCTTCGCCGCAACGAGAAAGAAGATCCCGTTGCTTGCCTACCACACAGGGCGGGGACGACTTTTCTCTTCGTTGCAGTTATTTTCTGCAACTCTTCACCACAACTCAAAATTCTTCACCCCAACTCTGCGTCGCAATTCTTCGCCCAAACTCTGCGCCTCAATTCTTCACCTCAATTCTGCGCCATAATTCTTCACTTCAACTCTGTGCGCAATTCTTCACCTCAAATCTGCGCCACAATTTTTCATTGCAACTCTTTGTAGCAACACGTCGTCATGATGCGTCACCCTGACGCATTATCGCAATGCGTCGTGTCGCCGCTACACTCCACCATAATGCATCGCCGTGATGCATGTTGGTCGCCAGTGCGGCTAGGTGCTGTTTAATTTAACGTAATATAGCTTTAGAAATTAGGTGTTTTAATTTAAAGAAAATGGGGTCAAACTGATCTCATTGATTCCTATAGTTTGGATAATCGAGCTAACCACGAGTAATGTACCACCCTGAAAGGTAATACACTACTTGATAATGAGCTCAATTAAATAAACTATAGAAATAAATGACTTCTGTTTGATTTGTAAGTTTGCATGATGACCGACAGATTCCCCTATTTGATATGGGAGTCAAATAGGGTTTATTTTAAGTCTGGGTTCTTTTAAGTTCCCTATAAGGGCAAGCCCCTATAGTTAATTACATCTTAAGCAAACGAATCACTTAAGAAAACTCTCGATAAAAATCAGGAATCTTTTGTTTTCATGAGTTCAAAAGGAAAGGGTTTTCAACGAACATGATTGTGAAATTTTCAATAGGGATTGATTCAAAGGTGAAAGATTTTATTTTAAGGAACAAAAGAAGAAAATTATGGGAGATTAAAGATCCAGAATAGGTTCTTGGTAATCTCCTGAACTATCCTAATGTTTGGCTCAATTTAGAATGATATTAATTAAGTTAACTCTTGTCAGTTTTATTAATTAGGACTTAGATTTGTATAATGATGATTTACACATAAAGCCTAGAAAGATGGGAGGTTTTACGTCGAGTGACTACCTCAGAATCCTAAAACAAGTTAGGACATGCTGCATATCGGGACCATGCAGGGGCCTAACAAAAAGAGATGTTTTATGTCATATAAGACAACCTCGAAATCCTAAGGATTGCTATTTAAACTAAAGAAAGAGTCTTGAACGAGCTGCCCACAAAGTCTGCTCAAAGTTCCATACCGAAATGTCTTCAGGTCCTCCAATCTTATTATTAAAAGTTTTATTTGTTTCTATAATTTTATAGTGAATTAATTAAAAGGTAATGGATGTATAGTTCAAACATAGGCCAAGGCTAAGTTCACTTAAGCTAAGTAATCACCTAATGTTATGATTTCTTGGTTCTCCCTAATCTAAACAATTTTTATTTCTTCATTATATGTCATCAACACATGCATTCTATGTTTGATAAAAGCAATAAAAGAACATGCGTTTAGATACATAAAACAATAAATAGAGCAAATAAGGAAACAATGTTTTATCAAAATTTTATTAAGTTTTAATGATTTAATTAGTGGTAACCCAGTCAAGATGTCTATGGCTCCGTCGTCCCGGGTCGCCAGATGCTCTAGTTTACTTTGTCCAAAAGGTGGTTTCCCACTAGGACCGGAAGATTCTTGTCAATATCCACTGAATGCATCGTCCAAGGAATCTTTGTGAACTAGAACAAAAAGGGGTTTAAGTTGTGTTATGTGATCTTTGTGATTAAGATTTAATTGATCCTTGAGTTACTTTATTGATTTTAGGGTTGAAATATTTTATGTTGTTTATATCTTGAGATTTTAAGTGTTTTATTTATTTTAGTTATTTTGGTTCACTTGTTATCATTTATGTGAAGTTGACGACTTCGAAGCTGACTTAACCTCAAAGTCATGCATTAAAGCCTTGTTGTATTTGTTTTCGTTTAAGTTTAAGTTTTAATGTGTTTTATGTAAATTTTACCCCTCCCAATGTATTTTATTTTATTTCTTAATTGATATTCAAGTTGAGGGATTTAGGTTTAACTTAGGCTTAAGGTTTTACCTAAAAAGTTCTTCTATGTTCAACTTATGGGTTAGGTTGTAACCTTAGGTTTAGGGTAGGTTTAGCTTAAGGCTAAGCTATGATTAAGGTTTGTTTTAGGGTTAACTAACCTAAGGTTTAGGTTAACTAATCCTATTGGTTTAGGGTTAACCAACCTAAGGTTTAGGTTAGCTAATCCTATTGGTTTAGGTCAAGGCTGATCTAAGATTAAGGTTTAGTTTAGGATGAACTTAATATGTAGGTTAAACTAAATTAAAGCTCATGTTGACTAACCCTAAAATCCAAGAAGTTTATTTTGAATTAAATGCTGAATTAAATGATATTTCAAATTTAAAATGGTCTCACTATTCAATTTGGACTCAGCTAAAGGTTAAGTCTTCCCAGGCTAGACTTGGTCTAAAGACTGGCTTACCTAAAACCCTAAATGACTCTT
>NW_018164644.1:4783692-4793652 GCF_001263595.1 Phalaenopsis equestris
TTAATGGGTGATTGACTCACAATTTATGTTGGTTGACCAAGTATGTAATCAGGTTGAACATGACCTAAAGAGAATTGGCTAGGTTGGACTTAGATTGAGCTTGGGTTAGGTAAACTTAGCCTAAGTTAAACCTGAACCCTAATTAATGTGTTTTAATTATAAAAAATATTTTAAACATGATTTTAAAATTGTAAAACCTCTGTTAATGGTCAAACGTTCAATCAGAGAGAGTTTTACAATTTTTATAATTTTTATAATTTTTAATTTACATAAATATGGTGTTTCATTCAAAAATCAAAATACAAATATAGAGAAACTAAAATGTTTTGGAAAAACCAGAAAACCTTTTCCCAATGCCATTTAATATCTCTGCCAAATTTCATATTTTTCCCACTTATATTTTAATTGTTATGATTTAAATACTCCAGAACTTCAAAAATTAATTTAAAAATATTTACTTGATGAAAAATTATGATTTGGTTTTGAAAAATCCTCTTCCTTTTTTTGAGTTTATAGCATCTTTCGATTAATTTTTTTGAGTTTTTTATAAAAAATTACGTAATTTTGAAGTTTAATTATAATTTTTGAAATAAAATAATAAAATAAAAAAAAATCTCAGCATCTCCTCCCTCGCTCGCTCGACGCCCACGAAACAGGTCCCGACGCATGCATGGAGAAAACCGACGGCCGAAACTTTCCGGAGTCCGTCCTCCGCTGATTCTCAACTAAATTTAAATTTTGCGTTCGGGCTCGTTTTGTTCAGCTCAAAGAGTATATCACATCCATACGGATACTTGAGTATTTTGTGATCTACTTTTCGATCTGAAAGGGAGTGAAATTTGAGATTATTATTTCAACTTAAGAGATATACCTGAGCCTAAGAGGTTTGTAATTAGGTTTGAATAAATTGGTCTTCCTGAGCTTATCCAACTCCTCGTGGCGTCGTTTTGACGTAATTTTCGCGGCGGGTCGGAGGTTCTAGAGGTTTACCGGAATTTAGCTCGATTTCGGCTTTTACGGCGACGTCGGCGTTTTCTGACGAGGGAGGAGAAATGAGAGCTGCTCTTGTGTGTGTGGAGAAGAAAATGAAGAGTTGGGGGCTGTTGCTGTTTTAGGAGAGAAAAGGGTTTTTTTTTTTTTTTTTTTTTAGAGGTGTGTGAGGTGTTTATGTAGGAAGAGAAGGGGAGAAAGAGAAATATTTTTTTTTATTATTATTTTTAATCCCACGCCTGTGAGATACGGAAGAGAGGGAGAAGGAGAGGCGTGCATGAGCAATGGGTGTTATTTATATATATATATATATATATAAAGGGGGGAGAGAGAGAGAGATATGATTTTTTTTCTTATATGGTGGCTGTAGGCGTGTGAGAGAGCGAGAGAGAGAGAGAGAGAGAGAGAGAGAGAGGGAGTTTTGAAGCATATGTGAATTTTTTATTATATATATATATTCATATATTAAGGGAGAGAGAGAGAGAGGGGTGGGGATGAATGACCATGACTTAAAATCGGATAGGATAATAGAATTTATTTTTTTTTTATTTTTGTGTTTTTTTAATATAATAATAATATTATTATTATTTTTATTATTATCTAAATCTCCTCGTGCATTTTTTGTCGAACGCATCATCGTGGTGAAATGAACGATCTCCTTAAGCGAAATCAACGTTCCGGACACACTCGCGCAGTCTATTTCGTCATTCGGGGTCGTTCAGACTACTTTTTCTGCAATCGGGTCAAAAAAAATGTGTCAAATTTAATTTTCGTCAAAATTTTTATTCGTGATCGACCGTTTTGAAATTGATCACGGGCCAATTAAATTGATTTGGATTGGATCTTGACATGTTGAATTTGAAATTAAGCTATTTGATTAGTCATGATGCTCAGTTTGACAATTTTTGCCAAAGCCAGTGAATTTGATCAAATTGGATCCAATGGATGGTCAAGAATTGGTTTTAAGGGTATTTGAAATAATTCTTGAGGATTTGAGAATTTTCGGTCCACGAGTGACATTTTGATAATTTTGGCCGCATTTGGTCAAAGTGGTCAAAATGTTGATTAAAGGCTCGAGGCAGTTCATGATGAAATTTGGAGTCAAATGACAATGTTCAGGGTCATTTTCGATCAATGTGAAATGTTTTATGATCCTCGAAGTATTTTTAAGTATTCGTTATTTTGATGTCGAAGTGGAAAAAAGTTATCCGGAAGTATGACAATATACAGTTAAAATTCTCAGGAAGACATAAAGAATGATTTGGTGTGATTTTTAGGATTTATTGGTGACTCTAGGAGATTTTGGAAAATTTGATTTGATATTTTGGAAAATTTGATATTTTGGGGGTATAGGGGCATTTTGGTAATTTTTGGGAAAATTGGGTATTTTTGCAATTTTTGGGTAGGTCTAAATGATAAAATAAAATGGTTTGAAGTCAGTTGTGTGATTCAATTGCAATTTTGGGAAATTTTGAAGAATTAGAACATTCAAGTGGGCATTTTAGGAGAAACTGGGTTCAAATAATTTTGGTTAGCCTCATTGGTGTAATCTGCAACCCAGTGATATGAAAATACAATGTTTATGATGATCATGGGAATTATGAATGATGATGCAATGTATTGAAGTCAAAAAGTGTGTAGAACAGTGCAAGTTTTTTCTATAGTCCAAAGGTCCTATAGGAATTCTCATCAGGGTTCCCTTATGTAATATCGATCTTTATATTAAAAACTAGTGATTACATATAGAACCAACATAGAGAACACAAATTTGGTTGCAATGTCTACGGAGAAGTTGGGTACCATTTCTAAGATACTAAGATAGTCTTCAGGAAAATCCTAAGGCTAGATCCTAGTTACTAAAGGAAAGACCCAAAACCCTCACCCAAAAGTGAGGTCAACAATGCACCACAACAATGTGTCGCGTCGTCGCGATGTCTAACCTCAACACGTTGCCACAACGCACCATCGCGACGCTCCGCTGAGGTACCTCGCCGCGATGCATCCCCCCAACACATCGTCACAATGCATCACGTCACCACGATGCCTCGCAACGAACCTCATTTGTCACGCTCCGCCACAATGCGTTGCGTAGCTGCGACGACACACCGCGATGCTCCGCCCTCACACGTTTCTACGACCGCGTCGCCGCGACGCATCGTCCCAACGCGTCGCCACCCCACAACACGTAGCCGCGACACACAACCGCAATGCATCATCTCATCGCGACACACAGCCGAAAATTTTCCAACACCCATCACTCTCGAGCCTTTGTTTTTTTTTTATGTCATGACTTTTTGGCCGTCAATCTTGAGCGTTTTTTTTTTAATATAAATGCTATCCTCTAGCTCCTTCACGGACAAAACAAACATAATTAAGTATTTCTCTCCTTAATATAAAATTTACTTATTTTCTCAAATTTTAATATATATTTTTTTCAAAATCAGTTCGACTGAAATATATTAATTTCAATGATTTCAAAGTCTCGAAAGCAAATGTCATAATTTTATTTATAATTGAAATATATCAGTTCCACTGAAAAATCACATCACACCACATAACTTTTTTAATCATTTTTAAATAAATGATTAAATATTTAAATTGTTAGGAAACATTATATCCCACTTACATAAATATTTTTGTCATTATTAAATTAATAATTAACACTTTTAAATTGTTGTGAATGTTGGGTAATGTAGAGGTTTGGTCCACCGTAATTTAATTAGTATTCTAATTAAAAATCTCGCATACCGCTCATCTACCACATCCTACATACCGCTCACCTACCTCCCACATATCGCTTTCATGGTATCTATAAATAGTCCCTTTTGACTTAAAATGAGAAGTTAAGACAGGCAGGGACAAGCAAAACAAGAATAATCACAGTCCTCTGAGAGAGTAAAAGAGGAAAAGAGAGAGAGAGAGGAAATGAGAGAAGAAAATAGACATTTTTTTGTAAACATCGAGGTCTTCGACAGTGTAATTCATTGAAGAAATATAATCCTCTGTAGCTTCGTGGATATAGGTAAATTTGCCGAACCACGTAAATCTAAGTATCGCTTTGGTGTTTTTTCTACGTGTAATTTTTCTCATTCCATTTTTCGCTTTATTGTCGTCATTTTTCACAACAATAAAAAGAAATATTACTATTTATAAAGATCATAACAAGATTCTCATAAAAAAAATAATTAATTGGTTGAGCCGGCAAGTTTTGAAAAAAAAAATATTATGTAGGACTAAAAATAACATTGTTGTGCATAATAATAATAATAATAATAATAATAATAATAATAATAATAATAATAATAATAATAATAATAATAATAATAATAATAATAATAATAATAATAATAATAATAATAATGTAATAATAATAATAATAATAATAATAATAATAATAATAATAATATATTGTATTATTACATATGGAGTCAGAATACATCCCTATTTTGTATATAAATTTTTTTTATTATTTTAAATTTTTTTAAATCTACAAAATAATTAGAAAATTTTATGGCCGTGTGATACCATGTTTTGTGTGATTTTTATGTCATGTTCTATGAAACATATTAAAAATAATATTATAATTTTTTATAATATTTTGTGAATTTTTCCGTCGTTTTCTTATACTAAAATTAAAATTATAAATAATTTTTAAATCCAAAAGAAAATTGTCAATTCATTTATTTATAAGTGTTGGCTATTTTACCTTCTCTTGAACTTCTTCTATTGAATGTGCATTAAAAAAACATGAAATCTTTACCTCAACATAACATTTGATCAAAATGTTATGTTGACCAGTTCAACTCTTCTAGTGGACGTTTTCTATGGCCAAATTTGCTGGAAAATTTTCTAACCATTTTATGCGGGAATATAAATGTATTTTTTTCGTGCAATATGTTAAAAATAATATTTTTGTGTGCAAGAAAATTCATGATGGTAAAATAATAATTTAATGTCTTAATTGCACGAAAATATAACACACTTAATTCTTTTTATAATTATATGCACTTAGGTTAACTCTTTAATTGAATTAAATAATATAAAATGATAATGTTGATAATCACAAACATACAATTGTCATACAGCTTTAATAGTCGTAATTGAACTATAATAAATATAGTTCTTTGTGATAATTGCAATAGTGGGTTGCTACAAAGACATCATTTTGTCATAAAGATTATAGTCGTTGGTTGTAATAATGTCAGCTGGCCACGGGGGCCATAGTTAGAAATTATAATGGTAGTTGAGCACATAAATCATTGTTGGTAGCTACAGCTGAATCCATTTGCCTTCCATCTCACCTCAAAAGCAGCAACTACAGCACTAACTCTAATCCCGCACGCCGTTCTCTCCCAAACCTCCTCCCACACTTCACCGCTCTCAACTACTTCCGGCGCTTCCAGCGGCTGCTTCACGAAATCTCCGGAGGGTTACTTAAACTGCGATGGCGTCCGCGTGCAGGACATAATGGAGGCGGTCGAGCGTCGCCCCTTCTATCTCTACAGCAAAGATCAGATCACTCGGAACTTCGAAGCGTATCGAGAGGCTCTTGAAGGCTTGGGATCGATCATTGGGTATGCCGTCAAGGCGAACAATAATCTCAAGGTTCTTGAGCACCTACGGGAGCTGGGTTGTGGAGCGGTGCTTGTCAGTGCGAACGAGCTCCGACTCGCACTTCGTGCTGGCTTTGATCCTACCAGGTTAATAGTTTTGATTTTTTTTAACGAAGTTTTTCAATGTTTCTCAGACTTTGGATTGGTTGCTTGCATGGAACTCCCTTTAAGTTATACGATTTGAAGAAAGGAGAGTAATTTATTTCATTTCAAAGCAAGGATAGCCAAACCTGGCCTCATTTTAGGTTTTCTGAAGATTTAGACAGCACTACTAATATCCTTTTTGATTGGAAGTAGGATTCAGTAAACCAGAATTATTAAATTTTATACAATCAGGATTTAAGAGGATTTGGTGCAGTAAATTATATGGTCGAACTTTTTGGTTGTCCAATCCGGCCAAATCCTTGGGTTTTGGATGATTGCAAGTTATATGGATTTATAGAGATTTAGTCGATGATGCTGAAATGATTCACTTGTCTTACCAATATATGATAATCCATTGTTTGAGCTAAGATTTATCAAATCCTGCTAAATTTAGGATTTAGTTTGAACTTAAGATGTGTTTTAGATAATTATCTACAAGACCAAACTACAATGTGTTTTAGATAATTATCTCAGATAATAATAGCTCATGGATGAGAATCTTATTGATATATTAATGATTCATTTGCTTTCTCGGTATTTGAAGGTCAGATGTGTATTTAATGGAAATGGGAAGCTGGTGGAGGATCTTGTTTTGGCTGCTAAAGAAGGGGTGTTTGTGAATATTGATAGCGAGTTTGATCTGGAAAATATTGTTATTGCGGCGAGAATAACGGGAAAGACGGTTCGAGTTTTACTTAGGATAAATCCAGATGTAGACCCCCAGGTAATATGCTTTATATGGCTGACAAATTGACAAAATCTCTCTGAAATTGAATTTTTATTTTTTCATCTTGTCGGCATATTCAAATTCCTAAAAATATTACAATTGTAGGTACTTAAAGTCAACAAAATATGCATTTTGTTCTTGTTTGTTAAACAAACTCTTTGTACAATATTCACATGGTCATTTTCATATTCATTATCCATTTTTCTTTGCTAGTTATTATTATTTTTTTAATGCATTATCATCTTGATGGAAGCGAGGCACTTTATCAATTATATTTGGTTATGCCAATCAGTTGCTCAAAACTTCAAAAACATGCATCTTTGAATGCATGCAGTAGTTTTCATTACAAATCCTCCCGTTCTTTCCCTTGTTTGTTTGAATATAGTTGTTAATTAATATTACTAAATTGTTAAGATAAATCACAAAAGTTGAACTTAGGAAGGGTTCTTCAGCTCCTTAACTTTTTAACTACCCTAATTAATTATCTCTTAAATGGTTAACAAGCAAACGAAAGTGTGCCTACGGAGGCTATCATATCATCCAATAACCAATGAATGCCCTTTTCCCATTGATTTATATTTTTACTGATTTTGACCTTATCGATGATGAGATTGAATTGTTGTTTGACTTCTTTTCAAACTTATGGTTCTTTAGAAAAGTTTCATTACTTGTTGCTAGTTGTCTAACTGTGTGTTATTTTTATTTGGATCAATTCTGTACATTCAATTTTCTAAACTAGATGTATAAATGTCATTTGATTTTTAAACAGCAGTTTAATTGGAGAATCGTATAAATTAAGCCACCTTTTGTGCTAAACTGTTGGAGTATGCTGGCAATGTTATAAATATGTTTTTGAATGACTTCTACGTTTTCTTTTGGATGCTAATCATTTACTGTTTGGTTAATTATCTTACATGTCATTTCTTCATGTGCGATAATGAGACCTTGTCTTTTTGTTTGTATGATTTAATACTTTTTTGTGGTCAAACTTGATTTCCTATACTCCTTTTCTTTTCATTAGGTGCATCCATATGTAGCGACAGGCAACAAGAATTCAAAGTTTGGTATTAGAAATGAGAGGCTGCAATGGTTCCTAGATTCCGCATTTCGAATATGTACTGATTTTGGTAGTTTAAGGAAAACCCCGGAGGCATATACTGTCGAATAGCCAGATGGTTCGCCGGAGTTGTGGATGGAAGGCTCGTCAATATTATGCCCGCAGTCATGAGGAGGAGGAGGAAGACGTTGGAGGAGGAGGCCATGTTAGCTGGGCTTGCAGAACTGCTACTACTTTCGTGTGGGGTTTATTTATACTAAAAATTTTCCGAATGAGGCCAAAAAAGAAACAATTAAAGACAGTTGTATATATGTTTGTTAAATAATTTGACTGAGAATATTTTTTAACTTATATGATTCCACTTGGGATAAATAGGTTCCATTTGGCGAAATAATAGTTTATTTAGTTAAATTAATATGGATCAGTTTTTAAGCTTTTTATAATTAATATTATCTTCAGAAAAAGATTAGCGTGCATGGAAATTAATTATTTTAAGAAAATAAGTGATTTAGTTTTAGAAGGGTAGAATACAAATTTTATAGAACTAAATTCTGAGTTCCCAATCAACCGCAGTTGAATTTGAACCATTTAATATGAAGATACCTGTTGGCCATGCCATCTTAACTTACTTTATTGAATGGTTTCTTCGAAATGATTTGATTGACAGCTAATATGTTCAAAGAAAAATAAAGTAATTATCCAATTTTAGTCGTCATTTCACAAAAAAAAAAAAAAGAAAAAAAAGAAAAAATGATTCTGATATTGACAACAAAGATTGGACATATATGAGTGGTTAATTTATAAATTTTTATTTTAGAAATAAAGCTGAATTATTGATTATTGTATAAAAGAAAATTGTCCGCAAGTAGATCAAATGGTCTAGATTACAAAGCAAAAATGAATATAAAGAATATGACGAAAAGCTACAAGAACTCATCAAGCATCGGAGAATGACCAGTCGACTGAAAGTATATGCTATCGCCGAAGGGTCGCTCAGGCCAGCAAGGGACAAACACCTACACAGATCACCTCAAGGCTGATCGACCAGCTGCCACTTTTAAATGTGCAACCCAGCTTCCCAGAAAGAAGGTCAATCGTCTCTCAGGCAAAATAGCAGCCCCGAACAAGCTAAGTCGCCTGACCCAATGTAAAGATGTCAAACACAAAAAACATTTCAAAGACCTATCGATTGGAAGGCTTAGACAAACGTAAAGATGTCAATGTAAGTTATTGATGTGAAAGCATTTCAATATCAATTACAGACACAAAAAGACGTCGGTTTCAATTAGAATTATGAAAAAGTACCAAAGAGGGTGATGTTAATGTGTAATGTCCCTAATAAAGAAAGGATAAATTTATGAGAATACTAATGACATGTAATGCCCTCATTGAGATAGGAGTAAGTGTGTAATTTTATTAAATGTCTTCTGTGATTATAAAGAGGGATCATTTAATAAATAAAAATACAGACCATTCTCTCTAAACTGTTCACCCCGTACTCTGCACTTTAGTCTCTCTTTTTGTTGCCCCAACACCTCCCATGTTGTGTCTAGAGAGTCGTAAAGGTTGGTTTCGCCCGTGATTACTTGAGCTTCTTTATTAAAAAATCAATTCAAGCTCGATTGATACTAGGACCAGTGAGCCCATTAATAAATATTTGATTTAATAAAATAAATAAGCCTTATTTAAGCATGTTCACGAGCTCTTGAGGTAAACAATAAAGAAGTTGTATGAAATACAAATTTTTTTAGGACTAAAAATAAAACTTCAAATGATATTGTCTTTGAATGATCCCTAATAGCATACTATATAAGTTCAGTTACAAAGTCATACCGCTCTCTCTAAGAGGAGAAAGTTAGATTATAGAGTAAAAATCTAATAACAAATGCCTAAGACTAATAATCGGGTCACAAAAGTTGTTAGTGGTAGTTGATAATGATCCTGGCTAATCAGTGAAAATCACTAGAGGGTAGCATTGATTTCTTGTTGTCGATGACAACTCCTATGGTTGGCAGTGATTTTTGGTGGTCGATGACGACCTCGAAAGGTCGGCCATCAACCCTAATGGTCGGCGATGATCTCGGGTGACCAATGACAACAACCAGGACTTCAAGCTTTAATAATCAACTCACTCACTTATTCCCCCTCCCCCTAAATGAATATGAAGGTTCATTTATAATGTTTTAAGAGGGATATTTTGGTCTTTGTTGCCTAAATTTTAAAATCATTCTATCATATGGTTCATGTTTATTTATTTGATTATATATCATTTCTTTAGCATTTAAGTGTTTTAATGATCTCATAATTGAATAATCTCGAGCTTGTCAAATTTCTTTCTCGTCGAAAATAGTCGAATTGGCTATATGTATTTGTTCAAAAGCTAGAAGAATTATTGATATTCATTTTATATGTTGGCAGGCAACATGCAA
>NW_018164645.1:0-4805 GCF_001263595.1 Phalaenopsis equestris
AGCCCAAGCAAGTTGATTGTTTATGTTTTCATGTCTCATGTCAAAAGCAGGTTGAGTACTCATGCCTTCATGCCAATGCAAGTTCTGATCTTATGCTAAACCATGCCTATATGTGATCTTATGCTTATCCGTGAAAATATGCATTTGCACTAATATATCAAAAAATTTTAAAGCCTATTGATCCACCCCACCGATGATCACAATAATGTAATTCTTGGTAATGATACCAGAAACTTGATTCGTTGCCTTCCAAACTAATTGAGTTCTTAAAATTAGGTATTATTACTTACTAGAGTTTCTCACGTAAGTATACGTATCGTTTCAAAAATGTAGGACTCTATTAACTCCGAATTGTTGATTCCACAAAGAAGGAGGAAACGAGTTCTTAAGGCAAAGTTATAGTCTACTGCACTAAGTTCCTAGTTTGGAATGCAAATTAAAATGGTTTTTATAACAATTACTCCTAAACTACAACATTAAGTCTAAAGTTAAACCTAACTATATCAATTGGTTTGGTGAATTTCATGATATGAAAGCTACCTGTCTCTAGTGATTGCCTAAGTGGATTGTAGGATCGAATACCAAGAATTTCTAATATGGCTAGTGACAAATAGGAGCATATATCTTGTTTACCCTTTTCCGAGTGCGTAAAGAAGTTTGATTTAACTTGATAAGTGTTTCTGTCTGTCACCGTAGAAACCCCTAAGTTATACCTATCAAAACCTATCTCCCTATCTATTTACATTTCCCTATGAACTACTTTTCCTTCACCCATTAGTTGAATGTGATCTCCCTAGTTGTTCATGTCATAGCTTTTTCGAGCCTTTATGGGTTCACAACAAATTTTAACAATTCATATGACCATTACAAAAAGTAAATGAAGCATAGAAGGAAAAATAATCACATTAGTATTAAAATCTAATACTAAAGCATTCAACACATTCTACAAATCCTACCTATTCTTCACAAGAGAAAATTAAACGAAATCTACTCACAAATTATTATAATGTAAATCATCACCATCTAACAAAACAAATGCACTAAATATGTGTTTACAACAAGTCCAAGATAAATAAAAACACAATACTTAGCTTGTCTCCTCTGAAAAAAGTTAAAAATATTCCTCCAACAATGAATCCAAATCCTCCCTGCAATGCTAAAATGCCTCCCTTACAAATTTCTCTCTAAAACCCTTATCAATCTCTAAAGAAAAGTGAAAATCTACAAACCCTAAATTTCCCTAGGACTCCTTGGTTTCTCTCCACTTCTCCTCTTGCTTAAGAAGGCTTCAGCTCTCCTCCAAATCTCCCTTCAAACAACTTAAAACCACCACAAAACTCCACAAGTCGTGATGGAGCAACTGCAAGAAAATGGCCGTGCTTTGGCTCCCAGAAGTAAACGCCTAGGTGTCGGGCTTTGAAGTTATTGCGTTGGTTCTGGCGCTAGGTGCTAATAACCTGGCGACAGGCTTGTTGTTTCCAATATGCTCCATTCAACTGCTTTTTGCTCCTTTTGAATTTCGCTTTACTCCATGTGTCATACCTGCTATAGTTGCAAGAAAAACACAAGAATACCCTTTTTTTAAAGTACAGTTTAATCCAAAAACAGGTGAGCCAACCAACTCTGTTACAACTACCAACTATGGCCTAGGTGGTCAGATACTTGTACAAATTCTCACTATGGCCTCTAAGGCTAAGTGATGCTCTTGCACCAACTAACTATGATTTATGTGATCAATTACTTCTACAACTTTCCAATATGCCTTATATGTCCAACTAATGCTCTATTACAACAACCAAATACGACCTATTTTGTCAATTACAACCACAACTTCCTGTTACGACTTCTATGGCCAACTAATGCTACCGTAGCTACCAATCACGGCATATGTGACCAACGATGACCTAAAAATAAGTGACCGACTTCGACTACAGCTTCCAACTATAGTCTCCACGGCCAACTGACGTTATTGTAGTATCCAACAACGACCTTTGTGACCAACTGTCAGTATTGCAGCTATTGACCACATTCTTTATGACGAACTATTGCCTTTGTAGCCACCAACTATGACATTTGCGACCCTCTATCACTATCATCATCAAAAACTACATTTGTTATGGCCTAATTACAATTATTAAAGTTATATGACTAGTGTATATATGCAATTATCAACATTTTAATTTCATCTTCTCTAATTCACAAGAAGTGTGAACTCATGTGCTTACAACCATTTAGTGAATTACCTTTTGACTGGGTCGAACCCATGATTTTTTCCCTTTCCTGAGTTATTCCATGTCAAAAATCTTGGTGACTCCTACTATTTTTTATTACTTGTGTGTGAGTGTTCTGGTTTTTTGTACAATATTGAGACGTTAAATTATTACTCTTTCGCCGCAAATCTTCTAGCATAATATATATATATATATATATCATTTCATCTTTTTTTTTGAGTATGTATGTATGTATGTATGTATATATATATCATTTCATCTTTTTTTTTGAATTGAATTAAATATTAAATATTAGCACCAAAAAGGAAAATATTCATAGAAGCTATATCACCGGATATCATAAATTCTTATTATAAACACTTAACTAATTTTTAGCATTTATTAATCACCACATAATGCCAGTATCTCTTACATCCTTCCATAAATTCCTTGTACCATTGCAAGTAGCAAGGTGGAAGGAGAAAATGCATTGGTAGACGAGTCATCATTGCAAAAGATCTCTTCACCTGCCATTTAAAATTTACATGAACAATTCATGGCATTTATTACAACAATATATGTTTGTTATTGAATATTATCACACTTTAATTAAATTACCTTAATTAAATGGCTTTCTTGACCTTAAATAATCCAATTTATGCCAGCATTCTACTCAATTGAATGAAGCCAACAATCTTCAGTGATTTCTCATCATTAAAGCAATGGATGATAATCCATCTTCAAGCGGTGCAAAACAAAAAGCAGTTATTCCCAAAGAGGAGTATAAATATAATGATAATATTGAGCTAGTGTTTGGAGAAGATTATCCCAGACTCATATCTCTGCTTAAGAAAGCCAACTTCAATGAGCTTCTTGCATTGAAGTCCGCATTGATGAATAATAGTTCTGCGGGCGGCGTCGCAGAATTGTTTGTGCTTGTCAAGGAAGAGTTATGCAACCGCCTTATTTAAGAGCTTATCTTAACGCGGGTTAGCCACATCGAGGTTTTTGATTGTGTTGTTGATGGCGATGTGCATTTATCTAGTTGACTATATATAGTGCTTATCTTGTGTTGGACAATAACAACGTAGTTTTATTTCTCTTATGTTTGTATAAAGAAAAGTTTTACTTTGTATTAGAAGATGGAGTCCTTTTTCTATTTTAGTACTCATAAGCATCAAGGTTTGTTTGGTGCACAATGTTTAGATAAATAAGTGTGTGGATTTGTGCTTGTTTCTTTCATTCTTTGTTAAATTTGCCAAGATGCTAGTTAGAATTTTATCCATAGAAGGGTAGAATAGGGATTATGATATAGAACATGTTGAGTGGTTCAATGACCGATCAAAAGTTCATGAATCATGCATAAAGCTTTGGATGAAATTTTTTTATAATTATTGGATTTTCGTGTTTTAAAAGTTAGTTTGAAACATGGCTGAAACTAATATAATGGAAGAATCAAATCTTGTGGCCGGCTTCAAGAATCAAATCTTAGGTGGCTTTAAGATTTAAAATTTTTGTTTCGAAATCTCCTCCAAGAGTTTGGTTTCTTTGAACTATTCTCAAAGAATGTTCCAATAAACTTCAAGCAAAACCCAAGAAAGGACATTAAATTTTCCTCTTTATTTTGAGCTCCTTTTTTTTTTTTCTGAATTGAATGCTACGTTCATTATAAACATGTCTTGATTAGATGAATGAAAATATCTTTAATAAACGTTGAAAAAATAAATTTAGATTTTTTCTTGCTTGATGTTATGCTCGGGGATCAAACCATAATTACTAGTTGAGTAATTATCTTCTATTTATATCTCTAAACTCTAGATATCTCATTTTATATCTCACTCCCTCCACCATCTATAATAGTCATTTCTTTACCACCCTCAAAGTTCATCTCTAGATATCTCATTTTATATCTCACTCCCTCCACGATCTATAATAGTCATTTCTTTACCACCCTCAAAGTCCATTACATCTTTATATTTTCTTACATCTTAGGACTAGAGATCTCGAATTAGATTTTAAAACTCAATTCTATAACATCCAATTTCAGACCATAGTTGTTACTTCCTTTGCAACATATTACATGTCTTAAGCCACATAATACCCTTCTATTAATGTATGCTAAAGTCTACCTATTGACCAATTCAAGAAATCCCTCATACTCATATCCTACCCAGGGGTGGAACCAACCTCTTTTTTGATTAATTGATTAATGTATGCTAAAATTATTTCTCTTCTTCATTATTATTCTCAAGGAAATGAAACAATTCCAAATAATATTTTTGATTAATTGATTCAGATGATTCATTATGACCACGAAATGAATCAAGAAAGTGATTTAAGACGTATGGAAGCAAGTGAGGAAGAATTTGTGGAGTATAAATCTTTTCAGAGAGTGTATTCGTTTTGAGAGTTGATGGTAATTGTATTGCGCTCCTAGTTAGATGTTTGTCGGATGCAATTTATGCCTCAATGATTTTTTTGATATTAGAAATGAGAAATTACAATAGGGAGGGAATAATGATATTAAGCAATGATGTGTAGGGGATGAGTTGGCGTTGAACTTATAGCATATATATATATATATATATATATATA
>NW_018164645.1:6403-7267 GCF_001263595.1 Phalaenopsis equestris
AATATATATACATATACATAAAAGCATTCAGGTGACAAATCCTTAAACTTTTATTTGTCTTCTCCGCCCTCTGATTTGCTTTTACAATCCTCATCATTTGTTTTAATAATCCTCCTCAATTGCTTTAATAATTCACTTAACGCAAATGAATGTGGGAACTTTTCATTTTCTTCAATAATTCTCCTAAGGCAAATGACGGGAAGCGGAAGTGCAGGCAGCCGAAGCGAGATCGTTGGGCTGGGAAGCGGAGGCAGACGGACGGAACTGAACAGTGGGAGCGGGAAGTAGAAGTGAACGGAAAGTGGAAACGAAAGGAGTTGAACAGTGGGAGACGGAGGATGCTGGAGCTGAATAGCCGGAAGTGGAAGCGGGATTGGAGAAAAGCTGGAAAAAAGAATTTTTAAATGCATTTTCCTTTTTTTTTTATTAGTAATGAACATTTAATAATTCAAACTCTTTTTCACCCTATAAATATGTAAAGGAGAGGGGGTAGAATTGCCGCGGTGCGTCGTGGCGGTGCATCACGGCGTTGCATCGTGGCGGCACGACACGGTGGGGCAATAGGTCATGAAGCGATGTAAAGGTGCATTGCGGCGTTGCATAGTGGTGGCGCGATGAAGAGTTGCGGCAAAGTGGAGTTGCGGTGAAGCGTTGCAGTGAAGAGTTGCGGCAAACCATTGCGGTGAAGAGGAAAATTATCCCCGTCCTGCGTAACAGGCAAGCAACGGGATCTTCTTTCTCGTTGCGGCGAAGAGGAAAGTCGTCCCCGTCCTGCGTAGCAGACAAACAACGGGATCTTCTTTCTCGTTGCGGCGAAGAGGAAAGTTGTCCCCGTCCTGCGTAGCAGGCAAGCAACGGGATCTT
>NW_018164645.1:11719-13413 GCF_001263595.1 Phalaenopsis equestris
ATGTCTTGGTTTCTTCGGAGAAGATCTACATACTCTGACCTTTTCTCATCGGAGAGTAGGGAACCAAGCTGCACTATTCTCGAGGGATGTTCGTCAGAGAGTGGGATTTGAACCAAGTCTTCCACAGGAGAAGCCCGTTGAGATACATCTTTATCTCAAAGATCAAAGTTTTCAATGCTAAGTGTCATTGACGGGCGTGGTTGAACTTGCCTGAGGTAGCATGATTGTGCTATTTGTTGATCACCTCGCACGACGCCAATCCCTGCTGGGGTTGGAAACTTGATCTTCAAGTGTGTTACAGAAGTCACGACGCCAAAAATTGATTGCAGTGGTCTCCCGAAGATAGCATTATACGCCGATTCTGATTTGACAATGATGAATTGTCGAGGAAAATCTCCTAAGACAACTGGGAAATTTATTGTTCCCTCGACTCTCACTGGTCGATTATCAAAACCATATAATGGTCCGGATGCAGGTTGAAGTCTTTCCCTTGTCAATCCCAAACTGAGGAAAGTTGAATAGAACAAGACATCGACAGAGCTCCCATTGTCGATCAAGATCCTCTTTACGTTATAGCAGGGCTCACCAATTCCTGAGGCTCTGGGTGGGGGACTCGAACTCCTTCCAAATCGGAATCATCAAAAGTTATAGGCTCCAGGCGTAATTTCTTCTGCACTGGTTCACTTGGTATAGTGACAAGGACTTGATCAATTATCGATGGGCCTCCAGCAATTGTTTGAATTTCTCCTACGATTGGTTGACCCCCATGTTGTTGCCTTGGTGTATGTTGCCCCCCAGTAGGAGCATTATCGATACCAGCTGGTTTGTTTTGTACAAATCGACCGAGATGCTAAGCTCAAATTAATTGTTGTGGTTGGTGAAGAACATCACAATGAACAATTTTCATGAAGGATGAAAGTTTTTTTGAAGTTAATTTGGTGATCAATTTGAATGGGTTTTGGTGGGTTTTGGTTTTAGACCTAAATTAAGCATGTAGGGTTAAATTTGGGTCAAACTTGGGCTAGCTTTGGGCTAAGTCCAAATTGATTGTTATGTTTAGTGTAAAAAATTATGATGAACAATTTTCATGAAGGATGAAAGTCATTTTGGAGTTGATTTGATGGTCAATTTGGATGAATTTTGAGTTAAAAAAGAGTTTTGAATTAAGCCTTTAAGGACCAAATTGGGGGTTTTGGTCAAAGATGGTCAAATTGACCAAATTGGACCATAGTGTAGTTGGACAAAATTAGATTGGAAATATTTTGGATTTATTGGGATTTTTTTGGGAATTTTTGGAATTTGTTGGATTTTTGGGCCATGGAGGGGCATTTTGGTAATTTGGCCATTTTTGGAAATTTTTGTCAGTTTTGGCAAAGTTGGATGTATTCAAAGTATTTGGAATGAGTTTTGATCAGTTTTAGGTATTTTGGCAAAATTTGAGAATTTTGGCCAAATTTGGGTCCCAAGGGCAGTTAGGTAATTTGGAAGTGCCTAGGGGCAAAAGGCCAAGTTGGGCATTTCAAGTGCAATTGGGTAGAGAACCATTTTGAATGAGTCATAGATCAATGAAATCTCCATTTTGGGTCCCCATATATTGGTCTTAGCCAGGGTATTGTGAGGATATGGTGAGGGAATTGTGAGGGTATGGTGAGCGTATTGTGAGGGTATGGTGAGGGTATGGTGAGGGTATGGTG
>NW_018164645.1:14644-16036 GCF_001263595.1 Phalaenopsis equestris
GTCATATATATATATATATAGTTTAAAAGAGCAGCTCGTGTCTTCTTACGCATTAAAAGTTAAAAAAAAGGTAAAAAAATGAAACAGAAAAATCCCGACTAATAACAAAACAGAAAAATCAAAACCTTTCGCCAAGGAATAAAATACTAAATAGAAATAAAATACCTGTAAACATGACAGGGAATAAACCAAAGGAGAAGGCCCAATAGAATGTTGAGATCCATAACCCGAGAAAAAAAAAGCCAGACCCAAAAAATCCACAAATGAGTCCAATAATAGGACCATCTTCTCAAAATCGAACAAAAGGAACCTCCAAATCATTTTTAATAAGTTTATGCAAGAAAGTGGGAGGAGTGTTACCAACAACAGCATTTTGCAATCTCTATTTGGCCAACCAATCCGCAGATTTATTCCCTTCTCTATAAGTAAAATTAAAAGTGAAAGTAAAAGTGAAAGTAAAAGTAAAATAATATTCAATTGATACCTCTCAATAGTTAATCTGATTCTGTTCAACAAGGCAATTATGTACCACAGAGGATTAATCTTAGATAAAATAATGTTAAACAAAATTTCTGAAATCAGTTTCCACCACAATACCCTTTAAATTTAAAGATGTAACCAAGTGAAGAGCAGCAAGCACAATAGCAGTTTCAGCCTCAAGTGCAGAGTTAGCAATACAAGGTGTCGCAAAATAAGCTATACATTTCCCATAGGCATCTCTTAAAATCCCTCCCATACTCATATAGGCATTGGAAAAGCTCCCATCAACATTAATCTTATACTAACCATGGGGGGTGGTGCCCATTTGATCAAAATGGGTTTCCTACTCTTATTTCCAATAGTTGGAGAGGCATTGAGTCCAAAGGAGGATTTCTATTCCTTTTTTAAAATAAGCAACCGCAAAGATGTTAGTGGTAGAGGGGTTGTGACTAGTATCTTCATATTTATGACTGTTTCTTGCCATCCAAATGAACCATAAAACAATAACAGGAAAACCGAATTGCTTTTTGAAGGAGGGATCAAAACCCTTCCAAGTCTCAGTAGCAAATTTAAAATTCAGATTAGTAGGCCAATGGATCTCAAAATAACATCCAATACAATTCCAAACCTCTTTAGCTATAGGGCACTCAAAGAAAAGATGATTCAAAGATTCAACATCTTTTTTGCAGTTGTAACATTAAGACGCAAGTAGGGCTGTCAAAAAAGCTCGTTGTTCGTGAACAGTTCGTGTTCGATTTGCCAGAGCGTTTGTGTTCGATTCGTTCGATAGGCAAACGAGACGAACATGAACAATTTTTTTCGTTCGGTTTGCTAAACGAACCAAACACGAACAGTGATGCGTTCGTTTGAGTTCGAATTGTTATTGTTCGAATATATATATATATATGCCAT
>NW_018164645.1:16979-28317 GCF_001263595.1 Phalaenopsis equestris
GTCTTTTATGAGTTAATTTTTGTATTATTATTATTATTTGACATAAAAAGTATGTCAGATTATTTAGTTTGGAGAAATGTAAATACATAAGAACTATGTGTTAGGTATGTAAAAACAACCCTAAGTTCATGCAATAACATTGTATTACCTTATTGCATGTGTGAGAATTTTTGCCAAAAAAATACACTATTATCTGTTTCATTATGGATGAAAGCTTAAGAATAGTTTGCAAAATTTAGAAATGAATATTGTTAAATAAAAATGAATTATTGTTTAACTTTTTTCTAATTCAGAGTAAAATTATGAGTCATAGTATTGATTCAATCCAATCTTTAATCCAATTTTAAGAAAAGCCTAAATTGATCCGAGTTAGCTTGAGAGATTTATGCAGAGATTTATGCATCTTCCATCTTTCTTGATTTGAATGATTTAGGCCGAATCTTCTTAAATGACAAGCTAGATTTAGCTAAGGCTCTTTTTGGTAACGGATTTAATAATTTTTCTAAATTTTGATTTGCAGAGTTCTTCCAACACCATGCATATAAGATTGTCATAATTATATATGTAATCAAGGTCAAAGACAGTTTATTTTTGCTTCTTCAAAGACCGACAAAAAAAGTATTTGAGGAAAAGTGCCTTAAAAATACCAACTTTTCTTGAATGGACTTAAATTGAGCTAGTATGAAGCTTTTTTTCCAAAGTAAATTTTATGACACTTAATCTTTTTTTTTTGGGAAAAAAAAAAACTTTGTTCTTCCCTCGATTTGAGCACTATTTAGAGACATTTAAAACATTGTTTTAGGGTTGTTTTTGAGACCCTAAAAGCATCATTTTAAGGCTACTTTGTGCACTATTTTACAGATTAAAAACATCACTTTGCTTCCTGTTTTGAGCACTGTTTTGGAGACATTAAAAACATCATTTTAGTGCTTTTTTAGGGTACTTATACTTGCTGTTGGGAGCCTTTAAAGTGTTGTTTTGGCTTGTTATACTTGCTGTTTGGAAACATGCTATTAACTAGTTGTTAGTGAATATATGATATTTATTTGACCAAACATGTTCACTTGTAAGGAATGAAGCATATATTGACATGAAAAGTAATTTGTGGCATTGCATAAATGAGTTAACAGCTATACGATATATTATTAGTTTATTTACATACATGTAACCATGCAATGGTTATATTGTCTACATATGAGCTGTTTTGAGCACTGTTTTGGAGACATTTTAGGGTTGTTTTGTGCGATGTTTTACATAAATTAAAAACATCTTTTTAGGGCTGTTTTGAACACTATTTTGGAGACATTTAAAACATTGTTTTAAGGCTGTTTTTGAGATCCTAAAAGCATCATTTTAGGGCTGTTTTGTGCAGTGTTTTACAGATTAAAAACATCACTTTAGGGCTATTTTGAGCAATATTTTGGAGACATTAAAAACATTGTTTTAGGGCTATTTTGGGGTAGTTTTACTCTATTTTGGGGTAGTTATACTTGTATTTTGGGGTAGTTTTACTTGTTGTTGGGAGCCCTTAAAGTGTTGTTTTGGCTTGTTATACTTGCTGTTTGGATACATTCTACTAACAAGTTGTTAGTGAATAGAGTGAAGCATATGTTTTGGAGCCTTTAAGTTGTTGTTTTTCTTGTTTACACCATTTAGTGTTTTTTGTATATTACACACCATTGAATATTATATTTTTTGTATAGATATTTATAATGTCAAATGTTTAACATTCTCAATCTGTCTCAAATAATGAACAATTGCCACTTGCAACACAAGAAGGAATCGATAGTTCTCAACCTATTGAACAAACTGTTGGAAGCACTAGTACTGAAATACAAGGTACGAAAGGAAGGAAGATAAAATCAGCTGTCTGGGAGTATTTTATAGATATTAAATCAAATTCAAAGGGGGTTGGTGTATCATATGTTCAATGCATTTGTTGTGGGGTGAAAATCCTCAAACCAAAGTCAGGTACAACCTCACAGCTTCTTAGGCATGTTAAAGAATGTGCTATGATAAAAGCGAAGATTCAAGAACAAGTTGACTTATCAGACAAGAGATAAAAGTTACTCAACTTTTTGCCTCCTGAAGTTCAGGGTGAATTAGAGATTCCTTTTTTCTATGATCCTAAAAAATACGATCAACAACTTATAAGAGAGGTAATTGCAAAGAGGTAATTGCAAAAATGATAATTGTACATGAGTACCCATTCATGATGGTTGAACATACTTGGTTCAATATATTATTAAAAATGTTGAATCCTAACTTTCAAAGTGTTTCAAGAAATACAATAAAAAATGATTGCATGAAAGTTTACGAGTGCGAGAAAGATAAGCTTAAATTTTACCTTAAAGATGTTTGCAAGGTTTCATTAACTGCTCATTGTTGAACTTCAAATCAGACTATTGGATATATGTGCTTGACTGCCCATTACTTTAAAGATGTTTTGCTGGTTTTTATTCTAATTTAGTTGGAAGTTTGACATGAGGAATTTGACTAACAGTGGTGGTTTTATGAAGCTTGGCTTATTTTTTGTTGGGCACTTGGGCTTGCCTTGGTTTAGGCAATGCATTGATGTTTAAATTAGTTATGGGTAGCCCAAACCATAACAAATGCTTCTATATCTAAAATGCTTTATTATAATATGCATAACTTTGACAAATGGAAATGGGGTCATCATTTATGACATGGTTATATGTCCCCCTCTATATCCTTCTTTCTGTGGAGGTTTTTCTTCTCTATGCTTCCTCTTGTGATATCTCAAAATTAAAGGGGCTAAGAATGGCTTAAAGATGTTATTTTAGCAGTTGTGGTGAAGTGTCTATCAGACATCTTTTCTTTGAATGCTTCTTTTGCCCAGGTTAAATGGGCACAAACTTGCTTTTTAGAAGGGATACTGACAGCTTGGAATGCTTCACATAAATATGATAAGAACCTCGTCTCCTTTCCTTCAGTGGTTTTATGGTTCTTATGGTTCTTACATTCTTTCTTATTATTTTAAAGCTTTGCGCAGCTTGGGAAGTCCCTTAACTAGTTCTGCTATGGAAATGGGAATGGATGGAAGGCCTCTACTTGTTAGATGGCAACCCCATACTCATACACATGGTTGGGTAAAGGTTATTATAGATGGGAGTTAGACGGGTGGTGTTTTTGGGAACTTAATATAGAGATTTCAATATGATGCTTAAGCTTCATTATAGATGGGAGTTGGATGGGTGGTGTTTTTGTATCTTGTTTTGCTAGTCTCATTTTAGAGCTCAATTTTGCGCTTGACTTCCTGACATTTGTATACATATAACCATTGTATGGTTAAAATAGCCCTAACCATTGTATGGTTACATGTATGTATGCATACCTTAGTCTTCACAGGGTACTAATGTCAAGAAGCATGGACTGCACAATTTGTATATGGAATCTTGATTCTGGAACTCTTCTTTGGGTAATGCATCATCATATAGCTCCAGTCAAGCAAATCATACTACCACCACCCTGGACCAACCGACCATGGAATGACTGTTTCCTCTCTATTGGTGAAGATGGTTGTGTGGCCCTTGTTACCATTGAGACATTACGTGTTGAGAGGATGTTCCCTGGACATCCTAGTTATAATTTATCCTCTTTTTCACTTCTTGAATACTTATATTTTATCTCTTTACTCTTGCTGCACTATGGGAAAATTTATGTTATTCTTATTTAGTCTTGCCAAGGTTACTACTGCCTTACATAATTATCTTAGTGGGGACACTTTGAACAGCTCTGTTTTAATCTGGAAGTTTGGGAATTCTTCTCCATTTCATCCACTGCATTTAAATTTAGGGGCTTGAGATAGGTGCAACAACTCCCAAAAATGGTGAGAGGGCTGCTTCCCTCTCTCCCATTCTCTGGTTTCAGTTGGGCTGGAAAGGGATTGTGTTTCGGTTGGACTGGAAAGGAATTGTGTTTTTCTAGCTAATTGTATGTATGTAAATGCCCCTTTTATTAAGGTTAATTGATAGGAATTGGGCGGTATGTATGTAAATAAATAGGAATTGGGCGATATGTAAAGAAGATGATGGCAGACAAGGCTTTGGTTTGCTCAATTCTTAAGGTTAATTGATATTCTTAATTTCAGTCTTGCTTATTCAATGAGGAAGATGATGGCAGACAAGGCATTGGTTTGCTTATTTTTTTTTTTTTAAAAAAATCAAACTAAAATGCCAACTTCAGCTTGCTTTATTTGTAAGTTGCTATGTTATAGGTCCGGAGGTTGTCAGCTTGTGAAACTCTGGGATCTGCTACTACAATTTGTAGTGATAAAAATGAAACTCTAACATTGAATCATGTATTATTGTCCATGTTTCCATGATATGATTTTTATCATTATTTTTAAGTTTATCTTCGAATTTTAGAGTTAACAATTAGATGATTTGTATTTCGATAATTTTTTTGAGTGACACTGTTAATAGAACTCCACAGCTAAACATGCTTCACGTTCCCTCTCCCGATGGTTGTCTCTAACTTTATTTAACTAAACTTGTCTTCACTGAAAGAACTTATTTTATACTTCTCCTCAAATAATGGAGCAAGTGCTTGTTGTTTGATCTTAAGAGAGGCAGTTTGCAAATTAATCCAAATTTTAATATTTTATATTTAAATTTGCGAAGATTTATTTTTTCTTTTGGTGGGTATTTGCAGAGTTTGCTTTTAATAATTACACTTCTGTTGCAGGCCATTGTGGTTCACAGGGCTTACCAGCCAAAGATGGATTAACTGAGGGCTGGTTATTGGTTATTGAATTGTGTTCTATTTATGTAAATTTTCCAATTTATTATCATTTAGTTAATCTGCCATTCTAAACCTCTTATTATATGTAATTTTGCTTAAAGGTACTTACATTGGGTGTATTGCACACTGCTGATTCTGCTGCACTACGAATTGCTGCTTCTGAATGGCATGATGAGTTAGCACCTTTGCCAAAGCCCTTGATTGTGGTTAACATTGGAGGAAGCCACACATTGAAAAATTTTATATATTTTAATGTACCATATCAAAATTTACACAATAAAGTTAGCAACATACATGATTTTTTGGACTTTGTATCATTGCACTCTTGTTTGTGCTTAATGTTGTTCGTACTTATAAATTAGGCTTGTTAAATCGTCGAGTTTTCTTTTCTTATCCTTTTATGTCAGATATTTTTTGCTTGAATAATTGGATGTAATGATTAATGATGAAGTAATTTTATTGAAGTTTGTTATTTATTTATTTTTGGTAGTTTGAGAATTAATTATTAATTCTTATATATTTTATGACGATGTATTTCAATTTTTAAAAGATAAATTGATTTATTTCAATTTTTAAAAGATACGAGAATTAATATTTAAGTTGTTGTCTATTTAATAATTAAAAAAATATATACAATTTTGAAAATTTTCAAATATTTCAAACATTTCAAACATTATGAATTCGAATGATTCGAACAATTCGAACAATTCGAACAATTCGAACAAATCAAATAATTCAAACTAATTCCAAACAATTCGAACCGAACACGAACAGATCCTTCACGAACAATTCCGAACACCAGCCTATTTCAAACAAACTATATTTTAAACGAACCGAACACGAACACGAGCACCATTCGTTCGTGTTTAGTTTGTTTACACCCCTAGACGCAAGTTTGAGCCCTTTAAACTTCAGAATATCATCAAGAGGAAGTAACTTGTGAAAGTATCTCCAAAGGAAAAATGATATAGAAGGAGAAATAAGTTTATGCCAAATCTGAACATGCCATTTCCATGGATTGAAAGAATAAAGATTAGAATAAAGCCATTTAGTAACTGAAGTGCTAGTATGATTCTCATAAAGGAAGATCTTTATTGTTTAATTTAACAGGAAATCTAGCTGTGGTAGGAGCAATTTCACCAGTTAAAGAGTTCAACATATCAAGATTCCATTCACCATTAGTTCAGCAATTAAATTAACATCATAATCCTGAGAGTGCAAATTAGAAAATGTAGAGAGACCCCAATCATCCTTCCAAAATGAAATACTACCATCTCCAATTTCCTAAAACATGAAATGAGAAGCAACCTCACGAGCAACAATAATGGCTTTCCAAAGCCTAGAGTCTCCTACTTTCTAAATAACAGTGGAAGGATGTGAAGATTTGCAGTATTCATGTTTCATAAATTTAGCCTACAAAGACTCACCCTTATGAAATTTAAACCAGAGTTTACACATATTTATGTCGATAGTGTGCTGCAACGTTTTGAAACCAAGCCCACCAGCAGAAAGAGGTTTACAAGCATAGTGCCACGTAGTCCAACTTTTAGTATTTCTAGTGCCCTTCCAAAGAAATTTATTAAACATATTTTCAAGAATCCTTTGAGTACTCTTTTTGGTTTTAAGAACCTGATGTAAAGGGGGTGAGTGCAAAGTACACTTTTTAATAGAGAAAGCCTACCCCCATTAGAAAGGAAAATGTTTCTCCAATCATTAATCTTAAGTTTAATCTTAACAATCACCTCATCCAACTGAGTTTGCTTAATTCTCCCTCTGAGAATGTTGACTCCAAGATAGTTTATGGGGAGCTTTTTATGGGGAGCTTAGAGATTTTGGATTTTGCAGCCAGTATAATTAGAGGCCAAAGCAGCAGTATTAGGTGGAGCACCTTTACCAAGATATATAGAGCGCTTAGCCAAATTAAAAACCATCCCGAAAGCATTTTGAAAGTCTTTTAACATAGTCATGTAGCTTTGATAGCACGTTTACTAGCATTTAAAAACAATTTGACATCATCAACGTAAGCAAGATGGCTCACAATAATTTTAGACTTGTGAGAGAATTTAGGATAAGGTCACTCATTATGCATCTTGTTTATAAGACAGGATAGATAATCAAATGCAATTATGAAAATTGTGGGAGAATGAGGGTCTCCCTGCTTTATGTCCCTTCCAACAGAAAAAAAAAACACGAGCTTCTCCATTGACCATCACACTATAGCTATTATTGGACAACCATCAGTGTATGAGAGAGCAGAAATCCTGTTTAAAACCTTTGGCTTGCAGAATATTTAAAATAAAGTCCCAACTAATAGTGTAGAAAGCTTTCTTGATGTTAAGCTTGAGGACCATGTTGCCCCCTCTGCACTTTTTGTCCAGTTCCTCGATCATTTCTTGAGCTAAAAGAATATTGTCAGTAATATCCCTGCCCTTTATGAAGGTCGACTGCTGTTCAGCAATGATGTGATTAAGATGGGGCTACAATCTGCTTACAATTATCTTGCTCATGACTTTAGATATCACTGGGGTGAGAGAAAGAGGCCTAAAATTATCCCAAGTGATCTTATCATTACCTTTAGAAATAAGAACAATAAGAGTCGAGGTGAAATATTTTCTAGGATTGCTTCCAAGGAAAAAACTTTGAATAGCAAGAATAACATCCTTCTTTATAAACTCCCAAGCATGAACATAAAAAACAGAAGAAAATCCATCTGGGCCCGAGGCTTTATTGGGGCAAATAGATTTGAAGGCATTCAAGATTTCTTGTTCATCTAGAGGATAAGATTATTATCATAGTCATAGTCATTCTTAAAATAAGCAGGATCAATAGGTGTATTGTGAGTAGAATTGTGAAATAGTTCAGTGTAGAAACTAACAACACTATCACTAATCTCCTTCAAATCAGTTAAAATGCTCCCATCAGATTTTTTAGTCTTTAAGATGCTATTGATATTTCTTCTATGCTTAAGAGTAGCATGAAAATGTTTAGTGTTTCTATCGCCAACAACAAAAGAAGAGTCATTAGCTTTCTGCTTTAGCAAGTTTTCCTCTAATGCAATAGCTTCCAATCGATCTAAATGGGCTTAAGCAACATTTTCCATCAAATGAGGAGAAGCATCAATTTGAGCTTCCAAAGAATCCACAATATTTTGATCATCCTTGACTATTTTATGAACATTACCAAAGACTTGGTAATTCCATTTAATTAGGTATGCAGCCACTCTCTTATGCAATTGCTACAAAACAAACCAAGGAGAACCAACACCATCAAAATTCCACGCTTGTTTCACCAAATCAAGAAAAGTAGCACGTGAAGTCCAAACATTAAGGAATTTGAACCTAGAAATGGCCGGCTTGATAGTGAAAGCCAAAGTGAACAGTATAAGATTGTGATCAGAATTGACGTGGCTTAAATGTTGCACCTTCACAATAGGAAAATAACTTATGAAAGCCGAATTAGCCAAGACCTCCTCCAAGTGTAAGGAGAACCAGTATAGCCCAAATCATATAGACCTGCATTAGATAAAGAGTTAGAAAAATGATTTATAAGAGCCGGCTCCACTCCGCCCCCTTATTTTTTTCCATCGGTTTCATTATCATATTAAAATCTCCACATACAAACCAATTCTTGCTTAAGATACTTCCCATTGACTCTATTTTTTGCCGAAGTAAATTTTTTTCATGCATAATAGAGCTAGAGTAGACAAAGGTGCCCCACCCCTGAAAACCATCAAAAGAATGTTGAGTAAGAATGAATTGATAATCATCCTCAATAATGGAAAGATTAACAATGGGCCTCCAAAAAACCCAAATTTTGTTATTAACGTTAAATAAGAGCAATAGCCTTTGAATTTGTTAAGGATCCTGTGCTTATTCACATGAACCAATGGCTCCAAAATAGCAAATATGAGTAAATTGTGGACCCTACACAAGTTTTAAGCCTATTAAGGGAGTTAGGGTCTGCCACTCCCCTAATTTTTCAAACCATAATATTAATCATGATGTCGTGAGCCAACCCTTCTAGAAGCCTAGTAGGGTTAACCAATTGTTCTCCATCTGAGTGATAGACACCTTCATGTATGATGTTACTAGCATTGAATCTAGATAACTCAATGTTATGTTTGGCCTTTTTCCGGGAGTGCTTTTGTACTTGCCATTTGACCCGGACCGCGGCTTTTTCTAAAATTAATGTAGCATTATCAAGAGTAGTGTTTATTTCAGACTGTGATCTAGCCAAAGAAGAATTCACCATGATATTAGGAGGAGGGAAATGTTCATTTAGCAAGTCCTGCAAAAGAAGAGTGCCTAATAATAGTGCTATCATCCACATGTTCCTCATTGAGCATAGGTTCATCCGATCCCATAGGAGGTGGGTGTTCATGAGAGCTAGTAGCTTTATGATTGTCGGAATTTTCAGCTAACTCCACATGCTCAAAGACCTACAAATATTTAGGTGTAATAGTGTTATCCAGTTGTGTGGCTTCAACTTCTTGAGGCCCATCTTTAGTTATCAATTGTGAAGGAAAAGCATCATTACAATTATTCACTATTTCTGTAGCCAAAGGCTGTAAAATAGAGATAACATTAGTATCAAGTTTTTTAATCGAGTCATTTCTAGTTTCAACCCCAATAGGATCTGCATGTGGTTCAACAACAATTTTTTTTATAGGAATGCTAGTGTGCTCTGCATTAGCATTGTTTTTGAGTTGAGGATTCAGACAAAAGCATGAAGTAGTTTGATGCCCAAACATAGAACAATGGGTACAAAAAGGAGAGTGTCCTTCAATTTCAACTGGCTGCCAATATCCATGATGTTGTGAGCCTATCCAAATTTCATTATAGAAAGTCTGAGTAATATCACATTCAACAAATACACGTGCTTCTGATGGTCTAGACATAGTAAAAGTAGCATGATCCATTTTCAAAGGTTTCCCAAATGCGGCATCTAGAGAAAAGAGTATCTCATGATTAAAAAGATGAAGTTTTAGCCCTTGGAAACGAATCCATACCAGAATAATTGGCAACTCCGCTTTAGGATCAAAATGGATAGACAATTTTCAAAATTTCATCAAGCTATTCTCCATCCACATAAACCTTTTAGCAAAGAGGCGAGTGTAATCCTCATCATTAGCTAATTGAATGAAAATATGTCTACCATCAATACTACCAACTGTCCACCACCCTTTTAATTTTAACATATCAATTTCTCTTCTAATAATCTCCACTTTAGGAATGCCATAAGTGAATTTATCAATGCGGGCAAGACGACAAGAAGAAGCAAGAACAGAAGTTTCATCCTCAGTGACATAGAGAGCAAGTTTGCCATTTTTTTGCCTAATTTTTTGATGAAAGTATAATCACCGCCAACAGTAAGTGTGTCATGGAAGCTTTGAGGGAAAAATTCCGATGAAGATGTTGACGAACCACCACCTCTATCTAAAATGGAATCAACAAAAGTACGAGAAATCGATGACATGCTCAAATCATGAAAACCAAAGCAACGCGAAAATCACACGGCAAAGGGGAAAAAATGAAATAAGGATCTCTAGAGGTGATGGAAGGATCTCACCAGCCTACTGAAGGAGCAACATCTTCAAACGCCTGAGATCGCCCGAAAATTACCGCAAAAACATAACAGAGCTCCGTCTTCCATCTCTTTTTATATAAATATAAGCAAATAAATAAATAAATAAATAAATATATATTATATATATGACATCGACTTTATATATGCTTAAAAATACAAGAATTTGATACTGCTGCTAGAAGATTTAAATCCCCAGCAACGATGCCAAAAACTTGATAACGGTTATAGATTTGATAAAGATGTATATAAAATATTCAATAATTGTAAAGTCACACTTATCAACGCAAGTATACGTATCGCTCAAGTAATACAGGGCTCTAATAATGTTTTGGATATCGATCCCACATGGAGTAATATTAGAGGCTACGAACTAAGATTTAAAAAATCAATACTTAATCACAACAATATAGTTAAATTTGCATATTTGTCACTAATAGACAATTGAAATAAAAATGTAATTTTAATAAACTTTTAATTAACTAATTATACTAATAAAGTTTCTAATGTGAAGTTCAATATATAAGAAAACATCCTTCTCCTTGTCAAGAAATTTAAGTGAATGGATAAATTGAATCAGTTCAGATTGTATTGTGCCAAATAAGATCTTACCTATTCTTTACCCTTTGGACCAGACATAAAGAACATTGACTAATCCAAAGCTTGGTTACTAAATCTGCTGCTAGGCTGGGAGGATACCGACTCTCACTCTCTCACTTCGGAGACTCACTTCGGAGATCCCACGTTCCCCTCGTCTGAGGGCTAACATCTACACTTCAACACCCAAACGATAGGACCGAATTGAGGATTTTAGTCTGTCACTTTAAAATCTTTAATTCTACGCCAACTAATTTTTATTTCTCTATTTATTTGCACCCAACTTTCAAAGACTTTGACCTCCCTAAATCTTGGATGTAATCTTCACTTTAGTTGTAAAACTCAACATATTTTAACAAATCAATTGGCCAGATTGAAAGTAAATTAAGATTGA
>NW_018164645.1:28397-29142 GCF_001263595.1 Phalaenopsis equestris
AACTCATGGAGAAGATACGACAAAACTTAGAATATATATATAAAAGCAAAGTCATACAAACTTCAATAAGTAAATACCACTTATCTCTAATTCCTCACCAAGCAAACTCCTCAAAGTTTATCTGAACCTCTTACTTTCTTTACAACACACAAAATTCTCCTTCGAAGCGACAAGGAGGAAGAAATCTCTTACTTTCCTTGCACGTTTACAATCTCTCAAAGAATTCCTCACAATACTAACCACTCTCTACACTCTAATGGGCACCACAAACAACAAAGACTCAACGGACACCACCTTTTTTGGCCTCCAAATAGGCCTCCAAATGTTTATTTTAAAGTTGTAGAAGAGTTTTCAAGAGTTGCCCACGCGTCCCTTCAAAAATCATCCACATTCAATGCATCTGTTGAGAGAACCGACGTGCTCACTGTCGATGGCCTCGATGGCGCCGTCGGAAGCTGTCGGCGCGTCTCTAATATTTAATTCTAGACTCTCAGGAAAAACCCGCCGTCAGTGCCGTCGCGCCGTCAGTGCCGTCGAGCTCGCCGTTGGCGCTCAAGATCAAATCTTCATATTTAGGTCCTTTTTGCTCTAAATTTGCTTCTTTTTGCATTTTTTTTCTCCAATGACCATAATTCAACATAACTGCAACAAAACATCAATAATACCTTTCTTTTAAGTGCAATATCATTAAAATCAGTGTAAAATAGGTATGAAAATCTTAACATTAGGTATGAAAATCTTGTTA
>NW_018164645.1:29322-29671 GCF_001263595.1 Phalaenopsis equestris
TTTTCAGAAAAAATTCAAGTAATTAAATTAACTCTGTAGGTACAAGACTATCTAGTCATCAAGTTTAAGAGTTCTAGTTTTCTATTTACTTAAGCAAGAATGACTATATGTTGTAATATCAAGTCACTTAAAATATTCAAATGATAGGAACTTCATGAGAACATTACTAGTAAAAGATGATATTCCATAAATATAAGTTCAGGAATGTATTTAGGTTTTCCCATTAGGTAGGTCCAAGTGAAGCTAATTTTTGATTAGGCATCTCCTCAAGCTTCTCCTCACTTATATATATATTTTCATTTGGATTGCTTTAAATCCTATTGTTGACCTCACTTTTGGTTGAGGTCTA
>NW_018164645.1:29771-43265 GCF_001263595.1 Phalaenopsis equestris
ATGGAAGGTACTACTTCAGTTATGTGGTCTCAGAGTGATGATGGAAATGATAAAGATTCCAAAAGTACAATGCTTCATTTGAAAAGAAGCTATGAAATTTCCTCAGCACCTAAAGTGTTATTGAGTATGCAATGAACGTACCTTATGACTTCGATTTCATTTCTCCGCCTTGTTCTTTTATTTTGTTCACTCTTTGATAGAATTTTTAAGAGTGATTTCCACATTGTTTCTGATTTGTATTTCTTTATCACTATCACTTTTTTGGACAGTAAGGTTCGTATGCATGTATCCTCATCATAATTCTTAATGTATTCTACTAGATCTAAAAAAGAGTGTAATCTAAAAAGATATGTGTTGCAAGTGATATGGAGTTCGACAATTGCATAGCCTTATATTTCCTTTTTAAATTAGTGTATTTTTTAATACCTTTGTTTTTTATTTCTATTAAATAAATTTACTAATTAAAAAAATATTTAAAGAGATAATTACATAAATAACACATAAATTTTTGTTATTTACAAAAAAGGGCTATTTTTTCTATTTTATTTTATTATAAATAGGATGGATAATTTTATATATATATATATATATATAGTGCTAGTTTTGTAAATAGAAAAATTTTAAGTACCATTTATGTAATTGCACCTAAAATGACAGGGCATATGTATCTTATTCCATAGAAACCCCGTCTCATGCATTTTCCAAATTCTAGGCCAGTTGGCCAGAAGGCCAAGGGCTTTGCACCTAAACCAAATGGATTCCTAACCCTAGAAACCAAATTGGAGGGAAGCGAATTCTCTTTATGAGATTAACTTCTGCTGTTCTTTCTCTTCTCCCCTCTCCGCTTCTTCCCTTCAGTCGCCACACACGCACTCCTCGTAAGCATTTTTCCTCTTCATGTTTTTTTTTTGCACAGGAAAGCTCCCGCACTTTTGCTCTATCTTCCCTTCTATGGAGCATTTCTTTCAGGATTAACTTGGGTTCAACCTACATCCCGTTTCTCTTTCTTCTTGCTGTGAATCTCGGATTCAGTAAATCCGACTGATAGGGAGATTTACAGGATTTGAGATACTGAAATGCGCGAAGGACTGTAGTCGTTTCTTCTTTGTCAGAATATTCCTTTTATCTTCGCACGGTGCTCGCCGCTTGTCCTATCAACGCCGCCTCTAGGCGTTCGGTGCTTTGGGTGGGAGAGAAGGAGAGGCATTTTTTAATAAATTTTAAATTTTTAATGGGTATTGATTAAAATAGAGATGTTAATTTAATTTTAATGATCAGCATCCAAAGATCAAAGCTTGAAGAAGGCATACTGAAAGAAGTTTTTTTTTCTGTTTATTAATTCTTCTGCTGTTATATGATTGAGTAGAGCATGGCAATGAACTGATTTTATGTGGTTACTGTAAAATTAGGCAGGTTTCTTACGGATATCTTCTAAACTATCTGTTTCTACGAAGGAGACACTTCTGTGTGCAGCCATGAGCGGCGATACCATCAGTTCCGCTCCTTCGCCTTGGCAGGTGGAGTGGCAGAAACTGTGAGTGACTGCCTTCTTCATCCTTGTTGTCAAATTTTTATTGCGAGTGTATGATTCTCTTAAGTTCTTAATGATTCAATTGATTCTCTTATTTTCTAAAATTCAATCTACTCTGGCTTTTTTGTGCAGTATTTTTGTGGTAATTATTGTGATATTGTGTTACCATAACAGATTGATTTTTAGCATGTAACACCTTAGGCAGGGAAGTCCGTATACCGCAGAGACATTGTTATGATTAAGAAACTTATCCGTAACTCATTCGATAAATTTTAGAAGTTAATTAAATAAAACTTATTTCATTCCATGATAATAGCAGATTTAACAGTGTTAGGCATGCATGAAATTGAGTTTATTCTTCTGGCCTTAAGTGAAATTATAAGTGCAAGGTACTTATTGATCCTATGCAATGGCCTTAAGTTCCGAAGAGTGATCTTTTGGAGTAGATGCTCATAATAGGTGGCGTCAGATTGAATTTATAATTGCATGTGCTAGATATGATGATGTTTCCTCTTTTGAATAATTCTTTCAAAATATTTTGGCAAATGTTGTAGATTGACGACAGTCCTTTGAAAACTGATAATCCATGGTATGTTCATTGTTTCATCATTGTTTATATTTACTTGAATTAGTAGCTGTTCATGCTGAATGAGTTGCCATTCATTATGAACTTAACATCAGAAGAAAGATATGTGAAAATATCATGCACTCGTACAACTCTTGGAAGAGCTAATAGCTATGAAATCTTTCTTGCTATCTCAATCACATTAAATAGAATAAATATTGAAGTTTTCTACCCTTCTTAAATCTTATATCGTCCCTAATAGATGAATCTCAAGATATACATTATCTGAAATTTCAAACTCAGTCTCTTGATGATTAAAATGAACTCATTTCTTCTAATGTTATTGGATTTAACATGGTAATTTTGTTTCACAAAGAAAGAAAGTTGTTATCCTTACTTCATTATAATAGGAGATATAGAGTTGAATTTTATTAATGGAATAATACTATTTGCAAATTGCCGTCAAGGAAACTAAATTTATCCACATAATGAAAGTAAGGAAACAAATTACAAATGGAAAACTAAACATGTTCCTAATACAAAAAATACTGAAGAATTAACTTATTCCTCTCCTCAAATAAAATCGAATGCTTATGAAGTTGCTCCTACAATAATGCTTTTCTATTGAAATTGGTTGTGTTTTGCATTAATCATATGGAATGAGCTTTCAAGGAAAATCAATAGTTAGTTTCTACGTATTAACACACAAATGTCTATCCTTGAGATGCATGTATGCTATGATAATTAAAAAATGGCATTCTATGTCTACAATAACTTCAATTATTTCTTTTACCGGATTGATCTTATATAACAAAGATTACTTGAAATAGTAATAATTAAGTAATAGTAAGCATGACTAATTTAAATAAATGCTGAAGAACTAATGAGCATTTGCAACCACATTATATATGAAGAAGTTATCAACAACTTCCTTTTGACAATATTATATATTACCTATTGAAGTCTCGTAATTCCCTGAACTTAAAGGGAAGGTTGTCATCAACCTAACTAATTTAACGAGCCCTCTCTAGAGAATTCTCACTCTATACATAGATTCAGTAAGGCTAAGTAATAACATAGCAATCTAAGGGTACAATTGATGATTACTTTCATCAAGCACATCAATTTAATTTTTGTACTTGTTATGTCTTTAGCATGAAACAATGATTGAAATAATCTATGTATAGATTATAGCGCATGCAAGAGTTAACATTATAGGAAAGGAAATTATACAAATTATTTATGTTATTTCAATGCTCATTTTGTAAATATTTAATATACGTAGCAACAATCAGGCTAAGGAGAACCATACCAGTAGTATCTAGTACATAAAATTACTTACATACCCTAAGATAATAACTACTTAAAGATAAGCATGATAATCCATGTAGTAAATACAAGTTAATTTTATAACAATTGGCTAACTTGGAAGGTTATGTTCATTAGGTTATGTTTATCGCTAGAAGGTAAAAATCACCGCTTCAAGGTGTGTACTTGAATCAAATGCTACCCTTAAGTCCACATAAATATCACTGGTAGAGGACCAACTGAAGGCTCTAGATAAAAAACCCTAAATTGACTAGTTATTTATAGTACTCATATTAAAATACAATAGTGAATCAACAATGCCAAAATATTTAGAAATAGGAAGATTAAATTTTAAGCAAAATTTCATCACCAAATACCTGATTTTAGTGCTAACTTAGGTCGAGCCTTTTTGAATAAATACAAAGAAATTGAGTGGCATGTCTGTAAATCTTTTTTTACCAATATTGCTTGACTGGTTTTGGAATAGACGCTCTTATCTTCCAGTTTTACACTTACTTACAAGTACCATATCCAGTTCTTTGTCAACTGAACTGCATTGCTTTTGTTGATATTTATGTTATATATCTATTTTGTTTCTCAATACATACAAAAAAAGAGGTGGATTTGTTAATATTAGTTAATATGATGTCTTTTAGCAGCTTTACTTACAGATTACTCTTATTTAATAATGATATGTGTTCATTTGTGATAACTGAGAGCTCTATGGGGGTTAACATAGGTTATATACATTTTCTTAAGGCGCAGTAAAGAATATCATTTACAGGCTTGTTTTTATGGATTCACCATCTCATTACATCTTATGTTGTTTTCTATTTCAATTGTAGTTGGACCATGGCCGGCTTACTGGAAGTGTCAAGCAACAACTAGCAAAATTGTTTGAAGGATCGCTTAAAGTATTATTTCCTGAAGAATCAAATTTGGAGCCATTAATTGCTGTCTGCACTGCTAAATTTGGTGATTACCAATGGTTGGCCTTTTAACAGTTGCTCAACTTTATGGTGTAAAATACTATTTTTTAACCTATATGCTCGCATTTTTTATACTAGTGGCCTGGTGGTATTTTTTTGCTATATAATTCTCATATCATGACTTCATTCATAGTGAAAAACTGTTTTTTAAATGATGCAGTAATAATGCAATGAGCATTTTTTCTAAGATCAAAGGAAAATCAGCAGCATTTAAAAATCCGAATTCAGTTGGACAGGTGCTATGAAATTTTCTCTAAGATCAAAGTGATAATTTCTGTGCTATTTGAACAAGATTCTCCATTATTTTTGCATTAAAAATGGTTATTAAACTGTGTCTTTTGCAGGCCATTTCCAGACATTTACCTCCATCGGATATTATTGAGTCTACCTCTGTTGCAGGACCTGGGTTTGTGAACATTGTTTTATCTAGCAAATGGGTGGCTCAGGTTTGTTTTGAGGAATTGAAAAAATCTTTTACAAGTATCACATAAATCTCTACAACTTTCCATGATTAATCTACAACTTTTCATGATTAACTAAATTTTTAATGCAGAACATACAAAATATGCTCGTAAATGGCATTGATGCATGGGCGCCAATTTTGTCGGTTAAGAGAGCGGTGGTCGATTTCTCTTCTCCTAATATTGCCAAAGAAATGCATGTTGGCCACTTAAGATCCACAATTATTGGGGACACGCTTTCTCGAATGTTGGAATTTTCAAATGTTGAGGTTTTTCGACGAAACCATGTTGGTGATTGGGGAACTCAGGTAATTACTTTTGTTTAACTGATTTTTAGAAGTATTTTGTTGCTTATGTTTTTATGATGAATTTAGAATGATGCTTGTTCGTACTTACGTTGTTTTGGCAATTTCATCAAATAGTTTAATCATAGGTAATAATATCCATTCGCTTGGTTCTTTTTTACTCCAAAGGGTGGATGCATTTGTTTCTTTATAACCCATTAATTTAAACATATATGTAAAATCTATGAATATTATGTATAATTATCTTTCACCATTATTCTCACTGTTTCGTTTTCGTATATGTTGAGATTATGGCTTTTTTGTACTTGGTTTTGATATCGTCTTTTTAATGTTACTCTCTCTTCAGCATCGTAGGAACGTATATTCCGTGCTTGTATTTCCATGTCATGTGATTGTCTCAAAAAACTTGTTACCAAATAGTGCTCCAAAAAGCTGTTGGGATCCTGGTTAAAATAAAGTCATTTTTTTAATTTTATTGTGCACTTCTAATCTTTTCTCTCAATGCGTAACTTTGTTGTAGCAATTTTGGTACTTAACAAGTGAGTATTCTGTAACCTTTGGAGTATTAAATGAGGCATTCAACATTCTTTACAAAATGAATGAATGCTATTTTATCTTCTTGATTTGTCAGTTATCAGTAGAATATAATTTTTATAAATGTGAATGCTAATCTGTCAACTTATAGATTTTTATGGCCTTTTTTTTTGGAGTGCAACATGAATTATATGTGCGTGTTACTTGTCTTGATTAAACGATAATTTTAGCTTTGACCTTCCCTTATGACATGTATTTTTTCTAAATCATTTTTTTTTGTTTTTAAAGAATAGATTCATTTTTTGTACTCTTTTAATGTTTGCTGTTAAACCGTTTTGTAGTTTGGCATTCATTATTTATTTTTTTTATTGAATTTTCTTATATTGATCTTCCTTTTGAAGGGTCGAATGTTACACTTTTTTACTTTCTACAGTTTGGCATGTTGATTGAACATTTATTTGACAAGTTTCCCAACTGGGAGGATGCTGAAGATCAAGCCATTGGAGATCTGCAGGTATGTTAAATCACATCTCTTTTTTAAAAGCTTTAGATTTCCAGTTTTGATTCCCCGTTCCACTGTTTTTTGATCTTAAACCGACATGAGGGAGGTTTGCATGGATAGAATAAATAGAGAATAGATTTATTAAATTGTCGAGGTGAAACTTATTAGTGATTGCTTGATTAATATTAATTCAATTATTAGTGAGCATGTTGTAAATGTAGTTAGTGGTTATGATCTTTAAGTTGAATTGCATAATAAATTGTACACATGATTGTGGGAATAATTGGATGAACTGTTAGGATTTATAGCTAATTTAAATTACCATTATTGTTGGCCTTTACATAAGCTTTTGCATTGCAATAGCCAATAGAATTGGTTATGATAGTAGTCATATTGGTTATGTTATTGAGGATATAACTGCGATCGGAGAAGTAATGATATATGAGATGCTTAGAAACAAACATTTTTTAAAATAATTGATTCCACCTTAGTCATGGGATCAAGACAAATTCACACCACCTAGATAGGTATTTGTCTGGTTATTGAATTATATAATAAAATAAAAGATATGCGACTCAAGCTTGATTGCTACGAATATAATAAAATGAGATGCTGTGAAGATGCTGCATTGCTATAAATTTTATAGAAAAATAAATAATTTATGAATTCCCGGCTGAATTAAAATATTGAATATGACAATTTACACATTTAGATAATTGTAAAAGGTTTACTTTTCAACCTAAATGAAGTCGTTTCGATTATTAGAAGTGAATAAGGGAGAACTGCTGTGTTAAAAACATTAAACACTTTATCCTTTATGAAACGTAAGCAGAATTGAGCCCTATAAACTCAAAGACACCAGCTTCAGGCATGGGACAAGCATGACAAAGAGCATTTCAGGACTTCACGATTGATATCTTACCACTATGACCACCACTGATCAGAAATGTTCAAATTACTCCGACTTCATATTAGGTTGGGCCGACTTTGGATTACTTTGGGAGACAATGCAACCGACAGTGTGATTCATGTGTTGCTAGGACGCCAAACAAAGAGCTAGAAGCTTCGATGAATGAATTCGAAGATTTCCCAACATCGAGAAACTGGCGCGGGGCTTTTTAAGGGGCTTCACTGGTTGAAAACGAAGGACCATTTTAGCTAAGATGGGAACGAGCCGACCGCCTCTTATATGGGGACTAGGATTGCCGCCCAAGGGAAGGGGCCTTCCCCTCCTAGTTTTCTATTATATATATTTGTTATTTTCTTTTTATGTTCAGTTTTTGTAGATTTTGTTGTTATGACAGTTGTCAACATCCCCCTTTTCCCTTCTAAAGCTATCTCTGACGGTGAGAAGATGCTCCATATGTAATTCGTCTTGAGTTGGTGTGTATGTGTTATTTTTCTGCTTGTTGCCATTGCTCATACATTCCTCCTGTTGCCTTTTCGTCCTCCTTTCTTCTCGGCCTTCCTACCACCAACCTTCCCTGCCTCAACCTCCACACAATCCAGTCCTCATCTTGTCAGCCATACCTGCCACTGCCTTCACACAGCAGCCCAACCCTCGTGATGCCAGCTCTCCCTCCCGCAGTCTCCACACAACTACCCACCCATCATCTCGTTAACCTTTCCTTTGCACCCCTCCTTGTTGGAGCCTTCCAACACTGCCTCCACACTATCCCCACCTGTTGTTCAGCCACCCGACTATCACCACCTCACCACATCTAGCCTTTTCCTCTCCCTCAGCTACCGAGCTCCACTGCCTTGAGACCTGCAACCCGCCTACGTCGTCGTCACTCGGAGGTGTCTTTGGTATTTTTGTTGTTAATTTTCTATTGTCAAGTGTCGTTGTTTGCAACTCATTGCAATTTTAGCAATATTATTACATTTTTATTGTGATTATGTTTTATTTATTTCAATAACACAATGGAAATGATGAGCTTCAAATACGTCTCTGAAATCATGCTCTATTGATAAAGAAATCCAATGAAGGCAAAATTGTTGCTCTTTTATGTTTGTGGCATGATAGTAAGAGGAGATGATTTTGAAAAAAATAAGAAAAGTTAATATTCAATAATCCAAGGATTTTGAAGTAAATGATGTGATAAAACTAAAATATTTCATTGGAATTGAAGTGGCCCACTCAAACTTTGGGATATTCATCTAAAAAAATATATTATTTAATTTTAAGTACTCAAAAGTTCCAAGTAACTTTCATCACACGCTTAAAAAAGTAGATAATGATCGAAATATTGACAAATAGAGATATGAAAGATTAATCGGAGAAGTTTATCTATCTTGCCTACACAAGACCATAGATAGCATATGTTGCAAGATTTCTAAGCCAATGTATAATCAGGAAAAAACATTTCTTCATACATCATACAATATCTTTTAATATATCAAAGAAACACCAGTAAAAAATATTTTTTTTTCAAAAAAAGAATAAAAGAATTATGAGCTTGCATGTATAAATACCAACTAGACATGATCTATAAAAGAAAATGGTTGTAAAGTTAGGTTTGTTGTACATTCATCCAACGGGTATTTATACATTAAAAGCTATCTAAATAATAAATAAAAACCATGAAATATTAAGGAAAATATCAATTACAATAACTTAAAAATAAAAAAAAATTTGTCTAATTTTCTTGTATAGCTTATTCGATGTCTGTCCTGTTTGATTTTGTTGTCTTTCTATTTCAATCGTTTTGACCAATCTATAACTCTTCTCTTCTTTGCACACGGATTTGTGTCACATGCATTTTCTTGTTTAGCACATGAATCCATAGCTCATTACCTTATTTATGCCAATTCCATCATTCCTTAGGTAGTCTCAACACTTGATGTCAAATTGAATGGTAGAGTTCCACTCTTTTGAGTTTGCTTATAATAGTCATAAATGTAGGATTACAAAGTTCATTGATAAATTTACTGATTAATTGGCTTTTTTTACATAAAAAGAATAAATTAACCCACTTTTTAATTTCTATTTTCATTAAAATTTTATCCACTTCTACATGTTTGATTTGATTATGTTGCACTGGATTAATAACAGTCTAAATGACATACTTGTTGTCATGGTATATCTTTACAAGTCTTTACCATTTAGTTTCAAAATTTTCTAATATAATTTTTCTTTATAGGAGTCCACATATATTTTTAAAGCGATTTCTTTGAATTTAAATTTTATACTTGAACTTGAAACATATTATTTCTTGCTTCTCAATTTTATTAGATTTTCTCTCAATAGTATACTATATTTTGAAGTGGATATTTTGTTCATTGTGATCTTGCATAATCAATATCAATATAACCTTCAATTTGTAGTGGGTAATATTTTTCTTACACATAATCTTATATTCAAGATTTGATTAGATACTCGAGAATAATATAAGCCGCTTGATTGTGAGATTTTTTTTGTTTGTGCATAAATGACTTGTGTAACTTCCTGCAACAATGATGCTACAACAAGTATTGGATAGATATATTAGTCTTGTAGCTAATCTTTCATATTGTCCGATGTTAACTTCTACTCCATTTGTGCCCAATTTTTTATCTAGTTTAGTTGGAGTTTCATGTGACATGCAATCAATTGTTGTGTTTCTCTCAAAAAATTCATAATATTTTTTTTATTGGGAGAACCTCTTCTATACAAGGAAAATATTGATGCCCTAATCTGTCATGGTGGTCACAAAATGTAACCCATCTTTTGTGAACCGATTATGATAGGATTTTAAATAGATGCTGTAATCTACAATGATGGTTCAATTGCATTATAAGTGACTGTTTTCTTTTAAGTAAATACAGTGTATCATTTTCTCTAATTTATCTAATCGCCTTCTACATAGTAAAGTCTTGAAATATGTAGTGATTATTGAAACAATGTCATATTAAAAATGTAGTATTTGATGAGTATATGTGATACCCGAGTTAACCCAAACGACAATAAGCAAACAAATATCGTTATTGGAAAAATCAATAGGCAGTTATAACCAACACCCTGAAAGGTGGAACAATAATAACACGACACAAATTTGAAAGTGCAACAATTAATAACACTAGCTCAAACTAAGGTGGATCTTGGGGTGGTGGTGGTGATCAGCGAGGGTTTGGACCACCAGAGAGGTAGTAAAGGGTGTTTAGAAGGCTGGATGGTGGCGCAGCGACAAGGGGGTGATGTTGGCAGCAAAGGGAATGTGAGAAACTGTCAAAATAGCGAGAATGTGGGCTGTTCTGGGTGGTGGCAGCGACGACAAGGGGCTAGATGGTGGCCAAACAACAGGGGAAGTGCTATTGGACTGTGACAACAATGGAGGAGGGTGGTTACAACGATGTGGGGTGTGGTGGACTCCAAGACAGTGAAAAGATGATTGTTTGTGATGGAGGTTGTCGAGAAAAGTGGGAAATTGCAGGAAAGCAATGGTATATGGCTATTTGGGTGGCTGCAATTGGAAATGGGCGGCTGAGCGCGATGTGGGGAGGATGCAAAAGGGAAATAAGGAAGATACTCACCACATTGGGAGTGAGATACAACCGGAGCACTACCCAAACCTTTAGATACAATCCTCGAAGGGAAATTAGATGCCGACGACTGTCTCGATATAATACTAAAATAATTAAGAATCTAAACTCTAATTCAACACATGTATAGGAAATGACTAGAATGAATGAAAAAATAAAACTTTCCAAAAAATATAAAGAAAAAAAAGAGGTCTGTTTGGTCTTATTGCAGTCGTGGAAGCTGCGGCTCATGTCTTGCAACAGGGCGTAGCGTCCGACGTTAGTTTCGCAAGATTGGAGGAGCTTTAAACTTCTCTGTTGAAGCTTTTGTCCCCTCATAGTACACAATCAGGTTAGCCCCATTGAAGGTTGCGGAAAGGTTGCAAGATTCTGGTAAGTCAGTGTAGTAGGCATTGTCATTTCAAAGCAAATTCTAATGGAATAAGTATCCATCTTCTTTTGACACAATCTGAGTTGGGGCTGCATCCAAATCTCGCTTAATTAAATTTATAATATGCTTTTCTTACTCCACATGCTCGACAAATATGTTTGATAAACAAGCCTAATAGGAGGAATGAACTTTTAAACAAAATCTATGGCAGACTAGTCCACACTAAATGGTAAACACTTAGGAGAGGATTTTTCTTCTCTGAAAGAATCTGGATCCCACTGTAAGATGTTCTTTTCCTTAAAGATCCTAAGACAATTTTTAACGCTATGGTTCATCCATCCTGTTTGATCATTTATCGGTGAGTAGATTGTTGAACTAATTTTAATACCCAAATCTCTATACAATCTTCAAGAAGGGGCACAAAAGAGTATATTTTTTAACATGTTGGACCTCCCTTAGTATAGACAACTCAGGAAGTGGACTATGTCTCAAAAAGTTTGAAGTTCTCTTATTTAGGGTTGTCATGTGTCTAGTGCTAATTTGTCGAAATTAGGACCGTTTTGGATCACCAATGTTATTTTGTTGGAGTCTATCTCATGGGCTTTGATTGAACTGTGATTTTCCCCCTCAACAATTGAAATTTGCTATTCCTTTTTTTGTGTTCTCTCCTTAGTCATAAGGTTGTCAATCTGCGTCAGCGGTTAGGTTTCAATTCCGACCCAAAATTGACCCGAACCGAATAGATCTGAACTGAATCCAACCTAAAGATTATACTGGTTGAAAATTCCAACATGAACCCGACCCTCCTTCAACCCGCAAACCCAAACCGACCCGTATAACCCGTTTAGCATAAAATAAACTGTTATTTGGGTTAAAATTGGGTCAATTTTGGTTCATTGTCAGGTTGGTCGTCGATTTCAAGTCAATTTATGGTTGGCAGCCAATTTCAGGTCATTTTTGCGTTACCTAATCAAATTGACCCGTCCCCATGAAAATTATTCGCATACCCAAATTTTTCGTGTCGCGTTCAGGTTGAGTTGTCGTGTTGGGTCAAAATTTGGCACCCTTATTTGTTAATGTTTGCCCATTTCTTCGACCATTCCCAGATTAGTGAAAGAGATAATTCTTCTGGTTAAGCAATGTGATTCCATATGTCTAAATTCATGGCGCTTGAAATATTGGAACGGATTTGGGAATGCGGATTGGTTCGCTCTCCATTCTAAACTAGTGTTTTTTTAGGCAGGGTAGACTTGGATGTTCCATTGGGTGCACTCTTGCTACTTTATTCTGGAGTTCAACTTTGCATGTAAGATGTTGTGGCCATCTGGTCAGATTGTCTCTCCACTTTTGAAGTTAGGGTTTAAATAGCATGTCTATAAAAATTCAATATGTACTGATGCTGCACCTCTCATTTTATCTTATAGATCAGGTAGTAATTTTTTTCTCTTCCCTTCTCGTTGTCGAAGAATCTTCAAGTTCCATTGAGATGCATTATTCCTTAACTTGTTGGCGACTGATTTCACCAATTCTGTTCATTGGGATGTACTGACACTTAAAGACACATTTCAAATTTCAGAGCCATTGATGAGCTCGTTTGGATCTATGTGGCCTTTAAAATATGACAAATTTATTTTTACTTCAAAATCTTGGCTTCATCAATATTCATGCTAAATTTTTTGGAATAGTGGTTCTTCATCTTGGGGATCAAATGAAATTTGTGTTATCCCTCTAGATGATCTCTTGAAGGCGGCAATCCTCTGTTGTAGTTGGAGTGCTTCTACTCCATATGCTCCCTACAAATCTCTTGGACACATCTTTGTAGATTTCTCATAAACGATATCGTGTTATTTCATCTTGATTAAACTTCTGACTGTTATCTCTTTGGTGGTATGACTAGGGTTTGGATTTGAGTAGGCCAAAGAAGGTGTGCATGGCGATATAGAGTGGAAAAGAAAAAAATGTGAGTGGTTGGTTTGGAAAATCCAGCTAGGGTGTGGGGGATTTGGTATCCCTAAGATAAGACTAGGGTTAAGCTAGCTCCTTATACCAAATGATACGGAAGTTATCCCAAATGACTATAATCAAATGAATATTTTTTACTTAAAAAGTCAATAGACAGCTATAACCAACACTGAAAGGGGGAATAACAACAACACGACACACATAAATTTGAAAGTGCGATAAATGACAACACTAACTCAAACTAGGTTGAATCTTAGGGTGGTGGTGCTGGTCGACGAGGGTTTGGAGCTCTAGAGAGGGCGTAAAGTGCGGTTGGAAGGCCAGATGGTGGGGCGGCAACAAGGGGGTGATGGTGGCAGCAAAGGGAAGGTGAGAAAATGCCGGAATAGTGAGAAGGCAGACTATCCTGTGCAATGGCAGCAAGGACGAGGGGCTGAGCAGCGACC
>NW_018164645.1:43365-96709 GCF_001263595.1 Phalaenopsis equestris
TGAAAAACAAGTCATTATGTGGATGACATTTATGTTGGAGAGAGAATATGATACATAGCACACAGTTCAATGTATTTACATATCTCATATCTAAACTTTCATATTTACTGTCATTTTTAGAAGCGAAATATGTCTTTTTATGCATATATATTTAAAGCACCAAAGTGCAATGTATGTAAATATGAAAGTTTAGATTTGAGGTATGTAATACATAAGAATTGTGCGCTACGTATGTAAATTTCCTTAAATAAAAATGGTTTATTCATCCAATTACAAGAATGGTGAGCAGCTATATGGCATTTACCTTATTTGAATTGGCTTTCTATCTGCAGATGCGCTATTTGTCTTTCTGATTACCAAGAGAAAGACATCCTTCGTGTCCTTCCTTATTGTGGACACGCTTTTCATGTTTACTGCATCGACGTGTGGCTTAGGCAACACTGGACATGTCCGGTCTGCAGAATTTCTCTGCGTGATTCGCCCGACCGAAGACGAAAAATGCCACCTGGTCAGAATTCATCCTTAAGACCTTTTTACTGTGAAAATTTTGCTTCTGAATCATATCAGTATCAGTTTGGCGTTGATAATTGTTCGCCAAGGCTCATTTCAGATCCAGCTGGCGTTAATGAGACTGTTTCTAGATCACCAGAAATAAACTGCTCTGCACAATTAGTGAAGCAGCAGATGGAGAGCCCATCAAATTCTTAGTTTTTTGGGGGCAATGTAGAGCTTAGTTGACTGTTTAACAGTCTATTTCTACCAAGTTGAAGCATTGTTGAGATTGCTGTTAAAGTTCCTCACCAAGTGTGTGTTTGGGGTACTCACCGTTTGGAAATTGCGTTTGAACAGCTTATCTGAAAATGCAGTTGATTTTTTATACTAAACGCAGAACGTGGACTGAACCTCCGGTCCGCGTTTCCAGATAAGTGGCTTATCTAGATAAGCACAAACTGTCCCAAACGCACCCTAAATGTGTGTTGAAAGTTGATCGCAATTCATTGTAAATATATCAAAACTTGTGCTTTGTTTATAGGATAGAAAATTTCAGATTTGAAATCTTCATTCTATTGTCTCTACTATTTCTTGCCCTTCCAGGTTCCTATTTAAATGTCTCATGGTAGAAGGTAAAACCTATGTTTATTATTGAGTTTATGTTACTTGTGGATAATTTTGATTGAGCTTGAAGTTTGGATTAAGGGTATGTTTGGGGGCAATTTTCTCATTATTTTATTTTTTAGATTATTGTGTGGTTTGATTCGACTATTATATTTTTTCGTTGTTTTAAAAACTGGACTGGCCGACTAGTTTAACCTTGAACCGGTATTTCATCCAGTTCGATTCAAGTTTAGAACCGTTTTTACATAAAACTATAATTGAACATGTCAGAACCGGAGTTGAACCGGGAACCAGTACAGTTTCTAAAGAACATGTCAGTTTAAATAATGTCTATTTCTGGTCTTTTGATTTTGATCGAATGATCTTAAATAATATATTTAAATTAAAAATATATAAAATGTCATGTTTTAAATTTTATATTTAGAATATTATTTAAAATATTATAAAAAAATTGTGGAAGACCTAAAAGAGGTATCTTAAATCTATTTAAGCCTCTTTGTCAAACTTTACACCTCAGCCTTGCTCAGGAAGAACATGACCTCTTATTCAACGGTCAAAAACTGCTATTGCTGTTCTGTTGTTCCTCCTTTCTCTCACTGAAGGTGGTACCTTTTTCTTTCATGTTGATCAATTTAATAATCATTAAATTTATAATAAGAAATAACATATTTTGGCATTAAATTATCTCATATTTATGCAACTTTAGAATAATTGTGATGAATTAATTAAATAAGCATTTTTAAAAAATGATTTGGATCATTTGATGTAGCTTTTCATTTACTTTGCTTAATCTAACAAATCTAGGGTTGTACATCAATTGTGTACTCGATGAGCAACTTGAGCCCAACTCAATTGATGTGTGTTCATATTTGGTCAAATTAGTAAATAAATAAATTTGAACATATATATTTTTTTAAAATTTGAAGGTTAAATGAAGCAAGCAATCTGTTTAATGTTCTATATTTATATTAATATATTATTTGAATAAAATTTAATTAATTTAAATCTATTTAATTATATGCTTAATAATAATATCTTATAATTTAATATCAATATACATAAAAATTTAATGCAAAAATTTTTTATTTTGATGAACTAATTTGTTAGTACTTATTTATATTATATGACTCAAAGAAAGCTTATTTAGAACTTATGTATTATTTTATTTACAGGTACAAATTAAATTTATGTTAATTTGGAGTTTATTTAATTGAAATTTATTTAAATTGAAAAAGTTATTTTTTAATCACTTTATATAGTAAATCAAATACTTATTTAAATTTCCAGTTTATTTATTAAATTTATATGAAATAATAATTATAAATTAATTTTTTTTTATTTTATATAGAAAAATCATGTACTCAAATGAATTTTTAGCTTGTCTAACTAATATAAAGAAGCCAAATACAAATTAAATATGAACATTACAAAATTTAAGCAAGTTAAATATAAACATACGTGTGACTTGAGCAGAACATAAACAATTTATAATTCGACCAAGCCAAGTCAAATCCATAGCATATTTGACTAAGCTCGGCTTGGTTGTAACCCTGGTTAAATCCTATTAAACCATAAGTTAATAGATTTGTCGAGTGTATGTTTTACACCTAGCTAATTTTCTTAAAATTAGTAAATTATTTTAAAATGAAATAAAAAAATTCATATGAACTCTCCTTCAAAAAGACTCATGACTTGTTCTAGTTTTTATTAGTTAAAATTGTATTCACGCTTAGGGGGTGTTCAATAGCAAACTATTTACTGGATTTAGCCATAGATTTAACTTAAATCCCGTCAAATAAATAAATAAATATATATATAAAAGGAATTAAATGCAACATTCCGTTAATTCAAAATTTTTCGCGTTCCATCGATTTCTTCACACTATGTTACGTAAATCCAGATTTATTAAATCCAACTACGAATCGAATTCATAGTAAGTCGCCCGTTGTCCCTCACGGGATCTACAGAGGATTAGATAAATTTGATATCAAAGTATTTGATAAATTTTATCTGACTACAGCCAGTCTTAGTAATCTTTCTTCATTTGTACATTATGCTAATGTATTCTAAAAATAAGCATAAAATCCTTTGTGATTTATTACTTCAGCATATTAATTCAGTATTTATCATACATGTATTCAAACAATATGATGGTTATGTGCCCATTGTTTTACAAACATGATGGATATATATATATATATATATATATTATATTTTCCTTCCAAGATGGATAAAATTATAAATATGCCTACCACACTTAACCACTCTGGCCAATTAACACCATAGTCTAAGATTGAGCAAGTTGACTTTTTATAAAGAAAAAGCACTAATTATCATTTTTCATAATAGAAAAAAAAATAATATTAATAAATAGCAACATGCCTAAGTCATCATTTGAATAAAAAAAATTAAATTAAATTAAATTAAATTGAATTGAATAAAAAGAGACAAGCCTTAGCGTTACCAAAATAATAAAACAAGGAAAAATACAATTTTAATTGAAGGTCAACAACTAGGTGAGGTCTATTATTTTTTTCTATTTTTTTGACTGTTAATTGAATAAGGGAAGAGAGACAATTGGATAAGAGGATAAGTATAAGATTAATTAGTGCTTTTTGAAAAAAAAATAATAATAATAAATTGAAAATAAATTTATAGATAGTGTAAAAAGGCTACAAAAATCAATTTTAAAATGGTGAGATTTTTTTTTTATGAATTTTTTTTATTATTTTGAAATTAAATTAAATAATATGGATCATGTCGATGAATCAATAAGTTAAAAAGCAATTATTATTTTTTTATATCTTTTAATTAAAGTAAAATATTTTAATGCACCAAAGTACTTATATCCCTTAAATCTTTGATATTACGGATCTGTTTGGGGCAGCTGCAACTTGAGTGATCTGCTGATAAGCTGATTAAAAATAATATGTTGATAAGCTAGGTGCGGTGACTATTATAAATTTTTATTTTTTTTGGAAAAGTCGGACCATGACCAGAAAGCTGCCACCGCACCTAGATAGGTGCGGTGTGAAAACGCTGTTTTCAGAAACAGCGTTTTCGAAACGCACAAACTGCCAAAATGCAATTTACCCAAACAGGTCTGATGCGTTTTCAAAAACGACACCGCACCAAACAAGCTGCCCCAAACGGGCCCTACATAAATGTGATAAAATGGTTGTTTAATACTTCATTAAAAATTTATTAATATGTGATTATTTAATAGCATTTTTTTTATTAGCTTGTTAACTACCAAGCTTCTCAATAGTGTTTTTCATTAATATGCTTGCTAAGACTAATCTAACAAATTATTTAATAGTATGACTCATAAATTAATGTACAAAATAAGCTACTCTATAAAGCTCTATAAGAATTGAACTAGAGACAAGCATATAGTAAGCTAGAACAATCATAAAATGACCGGAGCTCGAATCGACTCGAGCTAAAGCTCTGACAAGCATCTACTTGGCTCAAATTGATACATTTGCAACCTTAAACGAAAATTTGCATGCATAACACTCAATTCTTACATATTTACATATCTAACATGTAAACTTTAATTTTACATAAATACCATTTAACCCATGCATGAAAATGAGCTATTTATTTGTTAAAAGTTAACATGGAAGTATTTTTTATATGACTGAAACTTTTGGGTGATATAAATACAAAAGGCAAAGTTCTGAGTTATGGATATGTAAATACATAAAATTGGGTGGAATGTACGTAAATGCCCCTATTATAAAATAATGAGTTAGATGATTGGTAAACAAGAAGAAGAGGCCATTTCAGTAGTAGTAGGTAAATGTTTAGCTCAAGATAATGATACAAAGGGAAAGCAATAACCTCTTGTAAAGATGAGAGTTGAAAGAAAAGAAAAATATTAGCCATGCTTCTCTTAGTCTTCTCTTCACTTGGTCACTGCGAGAACTTCTTCACCCTCAATTTTCTCTCTTTTTTTGGTTGCTTATGATTGTAGGAAAATTTATAAGTAAGAATTCCACAAGTTTATGTGGTGAAAAGTTTATCTTCCGATATTAATGATCAACCACTTTTAAGGACTTTTGAAGTCTTAATTATAGATTTTTGTTGTAGCACTACATAGGTTTTCATGGTAGCCTTTATGTGTAAATTTATGATTGCATCCACTTAAAACTTTATGGTAGCTACCATTTAAGATTGGGAAAAAAAAACCATTGTTTAAATAATTAAAAATTTGACTCCACCCTCTACAATATTTTATTTGGCATTTCAATTTACTAGTTTAGGGTCTGTTTGGGGCGGCGGTGCGCCACCGCACTGCAGTTTTGTTTGTTCGGATAAACTGTGTTCTGACAACTTTTTCAAAAAAAACTGCCACTGCCGTTAAAATCTATATTTTCTCACCGGTCCTAACAAGATGCGATGGCAGCTTTCTAGCTTCGGTCTAACTTCTCCAAAAAAAAAAAATTTAATAGTCATCGCAGTTTTTTGATCATCAGATTATTTTTCAGTAGCTTCACAACTGTTTTTTAATAAGCTTAAGATGTTTCATATAGATCCATAGTGATTTTGTTTAAACACTATTCTATGCACAACAATGTATCATCGTTCATAAAGATTATTTGAGGTTTTAGAAAGCCTCAATTTTTCAATAGGTACCACTATGGTAAGCATATAAGTGAAATTTATTACTCCAATAATTTTGAAAAGCTATAATATATCAACTTCAAGCATGGTGCATAAATAATAATGCATGAGTTGTATGTCCTTTATTTGTGAGTGCAAGATGACATTATTTGTCAAATAAATAGCACTTTCACTTTCACAATAAAGAGTGATATCATTTTTTTAAGATCAATATATTTGCCAAATCATTTTGTTGTTGGCCATAGTGGTTGTCACATATTTTGTTTATGTGGTTAATAGTGCAATTATCACTTAAAATTGTGACACCATTAAAAAAGCAATGGTACCTTAGATACATATGTACCTGACGATACTTGTTATATTCAGGTCTCCTCTTAAATTAACACAACCTTGTAGTTAAGTCATTTTATTTTAATTCAAAGAATAATCGATTGTACCTTTTTAGATAGCATAATAACCACATTCCAACTACCAAATGACCTTTTCTCAAATTTCATATATATCTGATAATTGTTTCCATCACTCGTAAAATATCTGGTCAAAAGCATATCAATGTATACATAATGCATCCAACGAGTGACGAATAAGGTACTTCGGCCGTATGTTTATTTCACCTTCAAATTTTGTCATATGCTCCTTAAATAATCAGAAAAATAAGTAGCATACTTATAGAAGTCCTTTTTTTCTTGTTCAATAAAACATTTTGATTGTTTCATGTAGACGTCTTTCGACAAATTAGGATGGAGTAAAACAACCTTGATATCCATTTATTCAAGAGATCTTTTGTTGCTATAGTACTCAGTATTAGATGAATCGTCATTCCTTTAATAATAAGACATAATATCTCTATAAGGCCTATGCTTTACTTCTACTTAGACCCCTTGATAATAAGCCTCATCATACTAACACTTTTGTGCTCCTTGCCTAGTTTTTCTTTATTTTATAACACCTTATTTTTGGGCAGCTTATTCAGTGTCCATGTGCTATTCTTATAAATAGATTCCTTAATTTTTTCATAATAAGCTCTCACTAAACAGAATTATTTCAAGGTATCTCTCTCTCTAGATATATATATATATATCTGTGTGTGTAGGCTTCTTCAAGAAGGCCAAGTTGAGCGCAACTGAGAATCATGTGTGTTCGTGTGCGTGCATGCGGGGAAGACCAAAGTTAACGCAGTTGGAGATTCTCGGATCAAGTATGATACAATGTTTATTACATCTACCTAAACTGCCTTCAAAACTACAACTCTCAAGCTTCTCACATGGCATGTTTATTTAAAAATCTATTCGTCATCTCAGCTACTTCATTTTATTGTAGAGTTTCTAGGACAATTCTCTCCATACAAATCTTAAGTGTGATACAATAATTTTCTCCATAATAATTTGATTTTAAGCAAATGATTTTTTCTCTAGTTTTCTTTTCTAACCAGCAGCTCTTCCATTTTATAAAAACAATAACGCATAGTATTTGTCTTTAATTAAATAAGTCATTTTCCAGTACAATCATTAATAAATATGAGGTAGTATAAAGATCCTCCTATGATGTGACGGGGAATGGTCCCCATCGATCCATGTGCAATAGCTTCAACTAAGTAGATCTGAGCTCTCCATGATCTTTAAAAAATAAACCATTGTTTATTTTACCAAAGCACAATCTTCACAAAAAAGAAATGAATTTATTATATTTTAAACTTAGAATTTTAGCTCTAGTATGGAGAATCTATATACCCATCTCATTTACATGGCCTAATTTTTTATATCGTAGAGTTTAATTTGCCTTTGTATTGGTTGTTCCTATACTTCAAATAGTGATGGTTGTGTAAAGAGTTTTATGTTATTTTAGACATTTCCATTTGTAAACACGGAACGGAGGCTGAAGCAATGAAAATTTTACATTCTGAAACGATGAGAAAATGACGTTCTGTTGGAAGAACTTCCGACGAAGTTGTAGCACCAACAGAGGCATGGCAGTTTGTTAGCATCCTCTCGACAGGAATGAACATATACCGCCTTCTCAAACGAGGTCTAAAATAACCTTTGAAAGCTTTTACGTTTCCTGGCTTCATGTCGTCGGCGATTCTCCACAGTGAGAATCCTAGCGTCCATTTGTAATCATCATCTGCTCTGGACAAATGTCGAGAAGGAAAGTGAGGGTGAAGGAGGGAAGGATTTAGGGAGCAGAGGGCCGGCGGAAGACGTAGCAGCTGCATCGCTGTTGTGAAAGAGTAGGTGCATCGCCAACGGGATCAGGAAAAAAGAGTAATAGGAGCAGAGTCGAATCGTTCACATGAGACAAGACCCCTCCTCGCGGGCGTGATGTGCGCCGTGGCCCTTGTGGTCCACGGAGCAGTTTCATCGGGTTCGCCGGTAAGAAATAATCAATGTCGAGAAGGAGACACGGCCAAACTCCAAAGGAAAAAAATACAGAATTATGTACTGATGAAGCCATGGAAAAGAAAGTAGAAGCTCAGGAATAATTTTACTTTATTGGATAGTCGTCAATTTTTTGTATATTTTTGTATCCAAACGATGTAATGATTTTAGAAAGAGCTCCTTTATTCGATTGTTTATTGTAAGTTAGGTTCAAAGGAGCTTTTTTGAACGACGAAGTGGTCCCAAACCAGGCCTTTTTCTGAATAAAAAATGCTAAATAGAAAAAAAAAAATAGCATTAGCTATAACATCCTTTAGCATTAGCTATAACATCCTTTTAGCTATAACATCCTTTTTTTCCAGCTTCTGATCTAACAGAAAAACAAAAAAAGGTTATTGTATAACAGAAATGCTGAATACTAGAGACAGATGAGGTGGTCAAGAAATGCATTAGAACATTTCTCGGCAACTGCTAGGATGAAGGCAAATTTTGGGATGGAAGAATCGTGGCATTTTTTTTAGTAAGGTGGGCGCAGGCGCTCCAACCCATCACCTTGGGATGCATTTTTTTTCCAGCCATACGCTATGCATTCGAGCAAAGATAAGTGGCATTTATTCGCGTTTTGAGGACAAATTAGACAAGGAGATGAGAAGTTTGAGTGTCTTTATTGCATTGTTCTTGTGTGGAAAAGAACAAAAAACAGATATGAGCAAGGCTGATTCATGTGTGGAAAGAAGCTGCAAACGTGAAGGTCACGTCTTCTCCTACCATTCTCACTACCCTTATTCCAGGAAGATTTACACAAATACCACACAATTCCAATATATTTACATATCTGACACCTAAACTTCGATTTTTACATTTAAAACACTTCATCTATGCATGACAATGTGTATTTCACATTGTAAAAGTTTGTAATATGTAACTTTCTTCTATATGATATACAAGATTTGAGTTTTATAAATTTAAAAATCAAAATTGAATTAATATAGCTTATCATAGTCAGAAATTATACCAATCCAGACAGTGGAAACATAAGTAAGGAGAGCTTTATATCTAAAAGTTTCCAAAGTGAATAAATTCAATCAACAAGGAGGCGAAGTACCTGTGATTTCAACAGTTATCGCAGCCTAGAACTCCTCATCATTTCCAAGAGATCTCGTAACTGGTACAGACCATCTACCAAGGTGTGCAGTATAGTTTAAACATCTGATGACACCTTTTCCCTCAGGACCATCAGGAAAATCAATGATGCTGATGCTGCCGGCATCAAGATGGAAAGAGTCCATCCATTCTGCTGTTAACTTCAGAGACTGTGTTATGAGTGCAATATGAGCAGCAGGGTGAGCAATAGCCACAACATTTCTTTCTGATTCTGATTCCGATTCTGATTCAAAGAATAGTTGCTGTAGCAGAGAATGCCATGCTTTCTTTGATTGAGTCCATAGTTCTAACATGCTCGTATCATTGAGGTCAACTATGCATCCTGGTTGAAAAGAGGCAGCCTTCCTCGAAATCTGATGGGGTTCAGAACAATGTTATAGAAGTTAAGACCTGAATGAGGCTACGAAGGGAGTTCGAATATAGAAAATGATGAAACAAGTAAATGAGGACTCCAAATAAATTGACTTGTAGTGAGACAGGCAAGTGAAAAGTTTAAATTTAGATTCAATAGAAGACAATAAAACAAGTAAAAAAGAAAATCTCAAGTTCGAGTTCTCTTATAGTTATTTTACTATTGATGAGGTAACCATACAAGCATTCTAGCTTCAGTATTGAAAATTCATTACATTTTGGGAGACTCATTTTGTAGGGTAATACCTTAACATGCTTCTAACTGATAATTTATGTTCTAGACAATTATAGTCATAATTAATATGATCAATGCTACCTTAGAATTGTACATTAAAGACCCATGCTTGAATTGTAATGCATGGCCGGAGCTGTAACCATCTTAATTTGGCATATTTTATAGATGGTATTTTGGAACTTTTTTTGTCTTCCTATTCTATAAAAAAGCTACTACTCCCTGATTTATGCTTTGGAATTAGAAGTCTGTGATCGAGATGATATGATGCGTCCTATTTGTTAACGGCATAATATGTTGAAACAATTGAAAAGTTATAATGATGGGGGCGAACATCAAAAGGTAAGATTTAGATTAATAGAATAAATATAGGGTATAATGTATAATTTTAGTCAATATGAAATCGATAATTGTGAATCAATGTTGCTAGCAAATCAAGTGATATGTAAGTGTGATAGGATTAACTATCTTAAATCTGTTACACAGAAAAATGGATATATACATATGTATCAGTGAATATAATGTTATGAGATAAGATTGGGTCATTAAAATGAAAAATCACCGACAATCAAGTTTTGTTAGAAAATTACATCTCATAAGATGTAATTGATTATAATGGCTTGTCTTTATAATTTTCTACCTAGTAATAAAATAAACCCTATTTTATCCAAATTAGATAAATGAAAAATCTATGGTAACATAAAGACAATTCAAAATCTTTATTTTCATAATTGATTGCATTGTAGGACAATATTTCCATCTCTTGATATAGTAGATTATTTTCAATGTCGTATTAATTCCTAAAATTAAATTTCAAAATTCTGAGTGCTTCATTTCCCTTATGAGGCAATGTCATTTGACTGAAAAGTATGAAAAAAGGAGAAAAAACCAATTATAATAAGTGCATGAAGCAAAATACAAATGATAAAGAGTGGAGATTGATGAAAGATTATTGAGACCAGCAATTTAGTCTATACATCCAAATGACAGAATATTCACATGAAACATTAATGTCCATGCAATATCAAGTAGATGATAGTTTTTGCGTTAAGAATCATTTATTGAGATGTTTAACAACAAAAAATTAATAAATAATACTAATGTTAGAGCAAAAGACACAAAACTAAGAGCATAAATTCTAAAATATTAGCAATGTCTAAGGTTATAATTAAAGTGAAAAAAAAAATCTTAATAAAAGGTATGAAGAACATGATGAAAGGTCTTTGATAAACATTTTAATACATAAACCCAAATGACTCGAGAACAATAATTAATAAATAAGTCAAACTAGGAAAAGTCTGAGTAACGATCAGACTAGTAATCCAAATCATCGAATAGACCAATTCAAAAGGAAGAGATTAGATACTAACAAACAAAGAAGGAAAGAACGCACCATAGCATTTACCCAGCTTATAAACATGACAATCAAACTTGTATGGGGATTAAAATTATAAAGAAAATGTTTAGATTTTATGGAATAAGAATAAAAAAAACAATAATGCCAATAATATGGAATAAAAGTAGAAGAATGGGTGGAAGTAATACCGGCCATCAAGAAGTAAACTCCACTAACTATAACACTTTTGCCAACCATCTTTATCAGCTAAAATTTTGAGATATGCAATGTAAGAGATAAAATGTAACAAAATAATTGTCATTATACAACAGTGATAGTTAGTCGATCGAAACTTGTGAGACAAAAAAGTATGAAAGAGATTTGGGAAGATGTGTAATACTTTTTTTTAGAGACATAGAAACCATTAACAATAATAATAGGTGGTAGAAAGATCATATTGAGAGATAAAAAAAAGTTGACAATTACATTTCATATAAGAAAAAACTCCTAAATATAAAATTGGGATGTACATTAGAGAACCAACGGCTCAAGAGAAAGGAAGCATGAGACATTGAAAAATGTAAGCAGTCGATCATACTAAGCATAATTGATTCCTAGGAATAAAGGGTAAGACCAATTGTAAAAGCATTGTGGGCAATAGAAGGACAACTAAGTTTCTACAAATAGCATTCAAAAGGATGGTTGGTGTAGTTACGATGAGAATGGGATAAAAGAGCATTAAATCCACGGCCACATTACTACTAGCACATATACCATATCTACAATGTTTTCGACCACCCTACTGCCAATAGCTAGGACTACTTAGTCAGAAATAGACGTTTGGAGTGTAGAGAACTCTATAAAGCAAAGAACCCGAGAGATAGCAGTTATAATGTTAAACAATAAAGTCTATCATTAATCAATCTTCCACATATTTTCAGAAGGATGCTTACCAAAAAAAAAAATCTGGTCATAGAGTTATCTTACTTTAGTGGAATAATCAAATCTAGAGCAAAGGGATTGTATTGAAGTAACTCGTCCCATTTCCATCTTAATGTGCTATAATATACTCCTTGATTAGCATATCATTTTGTTGAAAAGAAAAAAAAAAATCTTAGAATAGAGAATATACACATGAAAGATATTGCTCTCTTGAATATATGTGGGCCTAAAAAAACTTAAAATAGAGAATACACACATGAAAAATTTTGCTTTCTTGAATGTAATGTGGGCCAAAAAAAAAAAAGAAACAAATCCCATATCCTTCTGCCATAATCTTAAAACATGACAGTCAAGGCAATGGGCCTTAGATGACACCTTTGTGAAAAAATGTCTATTGAAATATAGATTCAACAACAGCAATAACAACAAGCCTTTATCCCACTAAGTGGGGTTGGCTACATAAATCATTTTTCTCCATTGGTCCTATTGAGTGTCATATTTTCATTTCATTCTAATAAATTAAGATCATTTTTATACAATATGCCTGAGGCTTGCTAGGTCTAACTGTGTCTTTCTTAACATAAGTCGAATCTAAAACATCAACTCTCCTAACCAGATTATCAAATGATCGATGTATAATGTAACCAAACCATCTAAGACCACTCTCTCTAATTTCGTCCATCATTAGAGCTACACCAACCCTATCACGGATATATTCATTTCACATTTTATCTCTACGTGTAAAGCCACTCATCCACCTAAACATTCTCATCTCGGCAACACTTAACTTAGTTTTATGCTTCTCTTTTAAAGGTCAATATTCTGCGTCATAAAGCATTGCAAGTCTCACTAACCCCACCACAACAACAACAACAACAAGCCTTTATCCCGCTAAGTGGGGTTTGTTACATGAGTCTTTTTTCTCCATTGCGTCCTATTGAGTGCAATACTTCATTTAATTCTAATAAATTAAGATCATTTTTTATACAATATGCCCCAATCTTTCTAGGACTACCTCTGCCTTTCTTAACATAAGTCAAATCTAAAACATCTACTCTCCTAATCGGATTATTAGATTGTCGATGTTTAATGTGACCAAACCATCTAAGAAGACTCTTTCTAATTTTGTCCGCCACTGGAGCTAAACTAACCCTATCACGGATAAATTTATTTCGCATTTTGTCCCAAAGTGTAAAACCACTCATCCACCTAAGTATTCTCATCTTCCGAATACTTAACTTAGTTTTATGCTTCTCTTTTAAAGGCCAACATCCAACGCCATAGAGCATTGCAGATCTCAGAACCATTTTATAAAATTTTCCTTTCAGTTTAAGCGGTACTTTTCTATCACACAATAGGCCCGAAGCATTCCCCCACTTCAACCAACCAACAACCAACAACCAACCAACTTGAATTCTACTAATAACATCCCCATCTATATCACCATCACTTTGAGCAATGGACCTGAGATATCTAAAGTGTTCACACCTAATAATTTGATCACCCATAGTTACAACTCTGTCACTAGAGCTACTATTACTACAATTACATTCCATTTATTCCGTTTTAGTTCTACTCAAATGAAGGCCTTTAGACTCCAATGAAATGAATACCTCCATAATTCAAGTTTTTCCTAAACTTTTTTTCTAGTCTTATTCACGAGAAGGATATCTTCAACGAAAAGAATACACCAAGGTACATCATCCTGTAAATGTCCAGTAATGGCATCCATAACTAAAGCAAAAAGATATGCGCTTAAAGTCAATCCCTGATGTAATCCAACTAAAATAGGAAAATATTTGGTCAATCTTCCTTCCATTTGAATACAAGTAACAACTCTAATATACATATCTCCTGAAAATATTTAGTCAATATTGTAGATCTCACCAGCATTTCATAAAATCTTTCTTTCACTTTAAGCGGTACTTTTCTATCACACAATAGGCCCAAAGCATTCCTCTACTTCAACCATCCAATGTTGAATTATACTAATAACATCATCATCACTTTGAACAATAGACCCAAAATCTCTAAAGCGTTCACACCTTTTCATGATTTGATCACCTTAGTTACAACTGTCACTAGAGCTACTACTACTAAAATTACATTCCATATAATCAGTTTAGGTATACTCAAATGAAGGCCTTTAGACTCCAATGTAGACTCCAATGTAGACCTCCATAACTCAAGTTTTTCCTGTGTTTTTTCTCTAGTCTTGTCCACAAGAAGAATATCATCAAAGTACATCCTCCCGTAAAAGTTCAATAAGAGTATCCATAACTAAAGCAAAATAATATGCGCTTAAACCAGATCTCTAATTTAATATAACTAAAATATGAAAATATTTGGTCAATCTTCCTTTTGTTCGAACACAAGTAACAACTCTATCAAGTAACAACTAGTAACAACTCTATTATACATATCTTTAATGACTTGAATATAAGTGATATCAATACCTTTCTTCACTAAAACTCTCCAAAGGATATCTCTTGGAACCTTATCGTATGCTTTTTCTAAATCAATAAAAATCATAAGTAGATCCGTTTATTCTCTATGCACTTCTCCACCAAACCACTCAATAAATGCACAACTTCCATAGCAGACTTGTCCGAAATAAATCCAAACTGATTATGAGAAATCTTTGTAATACATCTTAATCTATGTTCAATTACCCTCTCTTATAATTTTAAAGCATGACAAATCAACTTAATTCCTCTGTAAATTGCACACTCTTGTGCATCCCCTTTATTCTTAAAAATAAGGACCAAAATACTCTTTATCCACTCCCCAGGCATCTTTTTAGTTTTTAAAATAATATTAAAAATTTTAGTGAGCCAAAAAGCTCCCAAATCTCCTAAATATTTTCACAATTTAATTTGGATATCATCAGGTCCTACAAATTTTTCACACTTGATTTTCTTTAAAGACTCCTCAACTTCTTTTTTATTAATGCGGCGGTAAAAATGAAATATTTTATTATTATTAACTATATTAAGATCACTAAGATTAATCGTAATTTCAGGAACTTCACTGAAAAGTTTATCAAAATAACTTATCCAACTATGTTGAATATCTTTTCTAAGAAATGCACTTTTTATTTTCATTTGTAATATGTTTTACTTGAGTTAAATCTTTACATTTTTTTTCTCCTTGTTTGGCTAGATTATGCATACATTTTTTACCCTCTTTAGTATCTAATCTATTATAAAGATTACTAAAATCAAAATTTTTAGTGTTGCAGATTGTTTTCTTAGACTCCTTACAGGTAAGTTTATATTTTTCTCAATTCTCTAATCATTTACATTTAAACTAATTTTTATAACACTTTTTATATTTTATCTTTTCATACACATTATTATTCCACCGCTAACAATTTTTATTTAGAGAAAGTTTTCCTTTCGATTCTTCAAGTACATCTTTTGTCACTTGTTAATAGTGTTTGTTAATTTATCCCAATCAGAATTTGCTACTTCATGAACATCCCAAATCTTGAAATCTTGAAGTTTACTTATAAAAATAACTTTATTTGTGTATTTAAGTGCCCCCATGTAATTATATGACAATGATTCCTAATATGCTCTATTTTACAACTCTTCATCTTAAAATTTAGAACTAATAATCGATGTTGAGTAATTAAATTTTCACTTGGAATAAACTTACAATCTTTACATTTTCAACGATCTATTCTTCTCATAAGAAAATAATAAATTTGTGTTTTATCATATCCATTCTTATAGGTTATAATATACTCATCTCTTTTCTTGAAGAAAATATTAGCAATAACAAAATCACATGCTACAACAAAATTTAATATGGCTCAACTTTCTTTCATTAATCACTTCAAAACAGTGGCGATCATGAATATTTCTAAAATCTTTTACCACTCTACCGACATGTCCATTTAAATCTCCTCCAATAAAAATTCTTTCTTCAAGAGGTATCATTTGAACTAATTCTTCTATATTATTTCGGAATTTCTTTTGGACCATATATTTAAACCTACTTGAGGAGCATAAGTACTTATAATATTAAAAATCTCAGTATCAACAACAATCTTAAGGGCTATAATTATATTTCTAATTATATTATTTTTTACAACATTATCTTTTAAACTCATATCAATAATTACACCTACATTATTTCTAATGTGACTCCTACCCAAATACCAAAGTTTAAAACCTAAGCTGTCAACCTCCTTAGTCTTTTCTCAAGCTCATTTAGTTTCTTAAATACATAAGATATTTATATTTCTATGAATCAAAATATCAATTGATTTCATTAATTTACTAGTGAGAGTACATACATTCCAAGATATTATCATAATATTAGTTTCATGGACTAACTTCTTTACTCACATATGTTCATCGATATGGAAACCCTTGCTTATTTGCACTCACCGGCCCTTGCACATTTTTCACTGCATTTAGGTCATACAGTATGTCGCTTCTAGAAGACATTCTAGCAATTATACAAGGATCAAAAGAATTCATGTCATGATTTTCGACAAATTTTACACTAGTTGTCGACTACCTAACGAAACCTCCACTTTTCAAGTACATAACTTGGGACCCGACAACGACAGTGTAAAATGATTACCCAAAAATAAATAAACAATTTTTTATTGTTTCATATTGATTCTATATTTATAAGATAAATTGAGACTTATTTCGTCACTCCAACGGGTGTTGTACATAACCATTATGGATAACCCCTTGGGAAGGAGATACATTAATGACATTTATAAATGAAAAATTTAGTGACATATCGAAAGTTTTTCCAAAAAGAGAACAAATCTTCAAAGTTCGTTCAATTGATTCAATGTCAATGAAGCTTAAAAGAAGAGTTGCAAGTTGGCACGAATGTATCCAAAGGAATCTTGAGATTTCTCACAGATCAAAAGAGAAAATGAGAATAATAAAAGGTCCTCAAAATGATAAAGTAGTAGTGAAGACCGAAAAGGAAGTGAAAGGCCCATTGAATGTAGAAGATAAGTAGCTAAATTCAATTTAATATTGGTATAGAAGATAGGGGGTTTCAACTCATTGGAAGTATGAGAGATCATTACATTTTATGAGGTAACTCCAATCATAAAAGTGGATGAGTCATGAAGTGTTCCTACTATAGGTTTATGGGCAATTGGCAGCAAGTGCAGTGGGTAGTTCCAACAATAAGCAAGTGTGGGTGGGAAGTAGTAAGAAGGCGAAGAAGTAGTAGGTGGTGTAGGCTTTAGGGCCATGCAAGTAGGCAATCAGGCAAACGATAGTGGACACAAGTGATGAGTAGGTGTAGCGGGTTTGGTGGTGGAAGTGAGCACTATGGATAAAAGAGCGTAAACAAGAGCAGGCACATGCACTGCAAAAAAATAGGCACGCCTACAGAACTAGGATCTGATCGAGAATAAGTTAAATGATAGAGATAACTAGAGCTAACTAGGCTGTAATAGAATGTTAGTGGAGAAAATTAGTGTGTATTATTCATGTGATAAAATAAAAATAAAAAAAGAACAAATTGTCATTGTGTGCATTCAAATACTCTACACCACTCTTCAAATATAAAAAACTTCCTAATTTAATAGAATTCTACAACAAAAACAGGATTTCAAGAGATCTTAGCATGAAGATAGGGTTGGCAGTGGTTATAAGCTAAGGCAAACTGTTAATCAATGTTTATAAAATTCAAAATTATCATCTCCTTTCTATAAAAACACCAAATTACAAGAAGAGTTATATAAATTTCCAAAATAAAAATGACATGTTAGCTATCAAAGTGGTAGTTAGCGTGATGCTATTGATTTAAATGTAAATTTATTTACAAGTGTAGCATTAATCAACACAAAAATAATGTATTTATAGGTCAATAAAATTTAAGCTCAATTTTTAATTTGGTGAAGGGATGTGCTTAAATTTACCTAAAGAAAGCCATATTTAAGCTAAGCTTTCTCAAAAATCTCTCAATCTCTCACCTTATTAAATAAGTTAATTACTAATTAGTTAGTAATCACTAATTAAGTTGTCTTGAGCAGAATTGCATTATTATTATTATTATTATTACTGTTATTATATAATTTAGTATATAATGGATACATTATTAGAGGTTAAATTATCAGATTGTTGAAAATTAAAATAAATAATATGCTATGAAACTATAATTCAACCGCTAAAAAGTTAAATAACAGCATAATTATGGATCAATTATATATTCAGTTTTGTTACTAATTAATTATTTAGGATTAGATTTTAAAATTGAACATGTGAAAAATGTTCTAGAACTCTAAAACTCTTAATAGATAAAATCAGTATAAAATGCCCTAAATATTAAAAACAGCCTGTTCAAATTAGCCTTTTTACCACAAAAATATAAAGGATTAATTATGATTATATTTAGCTATCAAAGAATTAACTAAGATCAAATCTTAAGCCTCTAATATTCTTTCTTAATTTAGAATAAGCTAATCCCACTTAACAAAAAAATAGTCTTTGAATACCAGCTTACTCTAATCCCAGGGAATAAGACTTTTTAGGTGGTTCCAATTGGCACACTACTAAACAAGAAATGGAAGCAAATTAACATTTAGGACACGTTTGGGGTGGCCAAATTTTATTATAAAAATAGTTGAATAGCTGCTGTGGGGAGAGATGTTGTGAAAAAAGCACCTTTTAAAAAGCTACTATGAAAATTACAAATATTTTCTTCAAAAAACCGTACAAGTTTCTAACATATTTGGTTGAAAAAAATAATCCAGCACTACATAATTTATTAAAAGTAGCAGTAGCTGGTAGCTAAATGAAATTATAGCAGCAGCCTAGAAGGTAAAGCAGTAGAAAAGCTACCTCAACCAAACCCTTAATGTCCCACTAAGAAAAGAATACAAGATGCTGCAATATAAATTTCACTACAAAGGGTCAACATGGAAAGTAACTTACCTTATGCGCACGTTGAAGAATAGATTCCACTTCAAGTTCCAGCATTTTCTTCACCTCCACAAAACGAGGAACACAATCAGCGCCCAAGCAATCTGCTGCCTCTTGAACCTACTAACATAACTGCCAGAGTTGAATTAAATGAAGATTTTTTTAATGTATAAACTATATTCTCATATAGTTAACCCACAAGTACATCTTTTTATAAAGGTAACAACTATTTACCTCACGTATGGCTGTTGCAGTGTCAGCAGAGGCAATCCTTGGACTACACACTAAACAATTCACCTTCAAGTCCAGAAGTAATTCTGCAGTTTTTTGAGACTGCAGTTACAATTAAGATGTTTAGACATCAATACATAAATGAAAACAAGGTCCAAATAATTTCACTATTGTTTGACAAACAAAATACCTGTATAATCCCAAGCATGTTTAAGGGCTCATACACGAAATCTGAATAAGCAGCCTAGAAACAAGAGAGAAGTAACATATTAAATATTTAAAAGATGTGTTACTGGAACATAGCACTGAGCAAGAAAAATGAAGAAGGTTGCAGATTCCATCTACAGACAGACCCATACTTCACTAGTGCCTTAAGCTAACGATTCAGAGTATAAGAAACAGACATTTATCTTCCCAGGATCCATAAAATCTTGAAGTCTTAAAACACACAATATTACATAATAAAATAGACTTGTTACTTATATCATAGATCAACACATATTCTCATGTTTTATGTCAACTGCCTCATTCATCAGTATGCTGGTTAGTGGTCAACTCTGCCAGACATTGCAACCTTTAATTGGTGGAATAGTCGCATTTTTAAAAGCTTTGATATGAGCTGTTCATTCAATTGATAAAATTGCATCAAATCCTTCTTAATATATAAGGCTGTCAGAGCCGAAAAAAAAAAACTGCTACAAATAAGATACCATCTGTAGGACGGAATGGATTAAGTACCGATCATTCTAGTGAAAACTAAGCATGTTACACAAATTAGAATAAGGAACCCAACAAGCAGTCTAAAATAACATTAGCTTGGATAAAAGCATACTTCTATTGGATTGTCTTAAGTGCTTATCGTACTTCATTACTCTGTGTAGCTCCATGGCACACTAAAATAAGCCGCGCATTTGTTTTCCTTCCAGCAGAACTTCCAAAAGTAACAGGAGAATTTGGTGTCTGCAGCAAGAGTCAAGCAAAAGAAAATTTATGACAGTATCACTATTATAACAGAAAATAATAAATGTTTAGTGTAAATAGGAGCTTAACACCCTATTAGAAGTACTGGGAGCATCCATATACGTTCAGTATAATTCTGTTGTGCAGAATCCAGGTCGATATGGTCGCCTAAAATCCAAAATTCTCCTAGATGCTTACCCAAACAAAGTCAAATGCTAAAAAAATTGATATATTACTAAGTAAACTTATTTTAATTATGAGTTCTTTTAAGAGTAGTCATTATGATCGTCAATTTAAACTACACTAAGAAAATTAAAGAAATTCCAGCATCCAATTAATGTAATTCCAAATTATTAAATCGTGCTAAATTGGTTCTTTAAAAAAAGTGGCGGGGACGCCTACTCAATAAGGAAAAGATGCAGAAATTCCTGCGGCGAAAGTAGTGTTCAGCTGCCCGTCAAGGTTTTTCTTCCTCCTTAGGAGTCGGCCGGTCCTCTTGGGCCACTCCTAATTATACTATTATTATATATTTGCTTTAGTAAGAGGCTAAGCTAAGTTTTGTTGTGATTTTTTTTTTTTTTTTTGGGACAGCCAATAGTGTTATCGAAACCTCGTAACCCGTCCCGGAACTTGGAATTAACCAGGGCAAGATCAGACAGTTTGACAATGAAAATCAATTTTCTGCTATCATATTTCTATTACTAAAAGTTTAATATTCAAATATTCATAAAATGATCACTAAAAAAAAATTAAATAAAAATACAAAAATTTGTACTTTTATGTTTGTCGTTCTTGCCTCCTATACACATTTGCTTATATTTTATTTGTCTTGTTCAAAAGCTTGAAATCTAAAAAAAAATATTTAAACATAATGAGTTATCTAAAAATAACCCAGGAGTAATCATATTTATAAACTATAGCAAACCAAGAAAAAGAAAATAATATGCATACTAGTCTTTCATATTTCTATAAGAAATCTTATAATATGGACTTTCATATTTCTATAAGAAATCCTTGAATATATCAATGCATGTATCAATAATCTTTACTTAATGAAAAATATTATAAATTTTTATATGCATTTATTTTAACTTTAATTGTACTTTATATTCTTTATATAAATTTTTTTCTATTTGAGAATCACCGTTAAAAATTACATAATACATCAACGACTAATATTATCTCGTCTGCACAGCAGTTAGCGATCTAAACATTATAATTATCTAAGGTAGAAAATTCATTACTTGCCCCTGACGGATATTCTCTCATCGACACAATGGTTAGTGATCTAAACATCACAATTGTCTGAGATGAAAATATTCTTACCTGCACCTGACCGATATTCTCTCATCGGCATAGTGGTTAGCGATCTAAACATCATAATCTCATTCATATCTCTTATATCATGCACATCTTTGTCTATCATGCTTATCATGCATATTTTTCATGTCTAACAATATGAAGGATCTAATTAAACCAAAGCATGCATGGAGCAAACATATATTTTGAAATAGAGAAGATTATTGAAATTTAAAAATATAATAACCTCGGTTGCCACGTTAGATTCTTAATATTTAGTAACTAGTTGGACTTCACAATAACATTTACGTTGATATTAATAACCTGAAGTACGAAAAATTTCCGTATGTTTTCCACGAACTCACCGCCTCAAGTAAACAACATGAAATTTCTAAATATCTTAGGATTTAATAATATATTCGCTCATAAAGTAATTTAACCCAAAACAAAACTAATTTATCAAAACAGATCTCAAACCTTGTCTTCGCTACGACTACTGGAAATGAAAAAGATACATGATTCTTTGCATATTAAAATGAAAGCGTGAGGAAATAAAGAAATGTCTTAAATATCGCTAATGTGGGTTTCGTACCTTTCATTTTCTCGTTGAAACCTCACGACTTACAACTTTGTTGTCGTGCGTCTGCGCTCTGCTCACAACCTACGCTACAGTAGTCGAGCAGCGGACCTTCGTGTGAACGAAATCGAGAGAAGTAGGAGAGAAATTAGAAGAGCCTAGAGCCCCCCCCACCAAATAATTTAATCAACTCAATATCTTATAAATTTTATATTTCGCATTCCATTCACAACTTACATCTAGTGTTGTATATTGAATTGATCAATTTAACGCTTAGAATATTATAAAATTGTTTCGGTTGAAATCTAAGGAGTGTGAAATTTGGGCTACATTTTTAGTAGTTAAAATTTTTACTCTATTTCACAAAATTGGTTATTAAAGGTGTCTTTGTTTCTCCCTTCAAGGGTTGTATTCAAGATTCGAGTGGTGCTCCGCTTATAACTCGCTCCCGATGTAGTGTTTATCCTTCCCCAACTCCTCTAAATTCCCCTCGCTTTGCTGCTACGCATCCCTATTTTGTTTCAGTCGCCAAAAACAACCATTCTTACTTGTTTTTCTGCAGCTCTGACTGACATTGTCGCCTTCCCCTCCCTCGTCTTCGTTGTTGCTGCTATTCTCAGCCTCCAGCTTCCCTGTTATCGCTATCCCGCCCCTCCACCTTCCCTGCTATTGCTGTCCCGCCCCTCCACCTTCGTTGTCGCAGCCCCGCAAATCCTTTCCTTTATTGTTTTATCACTGTCCCGCCCCTACACCTTCGTTGTCGCAACCCCGCAAATCCTTTCCTTTGTTGTTACCACTATCCAATTGTCTGACATCATTGCAACAACATTGTTAACTCCTTCCCTTGTTATTTTACCATTGTTCAGTCGTCTGGTATCGCTACCGCAACCCTGCAACTCCTTCCCTTTGTTGTTTTACCATTGTTCCAACCTCTCAAAACCCCTATTGCCCCTCATCCACCTCTCATAAACCTTACATGCTAAAATTACCACCCTCCAACACCACATTTTACCCATTCCAACCATCCAATACCATTTCCAGCCGACCTAGCCGACCTCCACCACCCCTGGATCGACCTTTATTTGAGTTTGTGTATCGATTACATTGTTATTTCACATTTCAGTGTGTTGGTTATAATCTTTTATTTGCTTTTAGTAATAATATTTTAGTTTTCGGTTATTGTTTGAATTAACTTCGATATCATTTAATATGAGAACTAGTCTAACCTATTTTTATTCTATGGTTGCCAAATCAGCCCCCATTCCCCCTAGAAAATTTTTGCCACCCTTTTTCCACTCAAGTCATCCCTACACACCCTTCCAACACTCCAACCCTAAACCCTAGCCACGCCACCGAGGAGATGATTGTCAAAGACCTGAATAGGAGGGAATGCCACAACATCGTTCATAAGAAATCCACAAAGAGATGTTCAGAAACCATATATAGAAGGGTCAACCCGTGGCCACAACGATGACTTGCCAAGTCGAAAAATGCAATACATCCCTTCCATACAGCAGATTCCAAAGATGAAGAACCCCTATCCCAAAGAGTTGGCCTGAAATTTTAGAGGAGCCTAGATCTTGAAGTATAAGGTGAATTTATCATATTTTGATGACCGTTTGGATCTGGACATGGTCATTGAGCGGCTCCGAACATTGAATGTGTTTTTGAATACCAAAAAGTCTCACCAAACATAAGAGTGAAACTAGTCACCAACAAATTAAAGAAGGGCACATTTCAGTGGTGAGAGAACTTGAAGATTCTTCGACAATGAAAAAAGAAAAGTAAAATCACTACATATGAAATGAGAAATGTAGCACTGGTACCTACTAGTTCATTACAGACTTCATATCCTAGCTTCAAAAGAAAAGAGAAAATATCACCCGGATGACCGTCACATACAAAATTTAACCACAAATTCTTTCAGCTAGAGTACCCAGAGAAACATCTAAGCTGACCTCGTCTGAGAAAATCTTAGTTAAGAGTGAAGAACGGGTGAAACCAATCAACATTCTCAATTTTGTCCCAGCCAAGAAGTGCGTCAAGTGCCACAATTTTAGGCATATTGAATAAAATTGCACAACTGAAGAATGATCTCTTTCACTGATCAAAAAACAGTAAAAGAAATAAATAGTGATCCAAGAGAAGATGAAGATTTCATATATGATTATCAATTTCCAGCTAACAAGGATGAGACATCAGCAGTTCCATTTAACCCCATGAGAGCGACTCCAACAGAATTAAGTAGTTTTTCTAGAAAGGAGTGAGTCTAAGGCAATAAGTGTTCATGTAGGGTATGAGATTGTGGTGCCTCAAACTATCTTTTCGCAAGCATTGAGAGGAGCATCAACAGAACTGGCATCGGATGTCCAAAAAGGCCACAAGACACAGGGTGACCTCAGATAAGAGGATTTTAGAATTTTTCAAATATATATATATATCATAACTCCTGAGTTGCCCCTACGAAGAGAGATCCAACATATTAAAGATGAGAAGCTTTTGAGCTACTTCTGAAAAACTATTGTCGGTCAACTTTTTGATTATTTAAAAATATGAATATGGAAATAATTTTTGAAATTTAATTTAAATATAATAGATATATCTTTTTAGTTTCGAAAGTAGTATATTTTAATTTTTGAAAAGAAATGAGACCAAATGGATCTCATTCGTCCAATAGTTTGCATAATTGTGTCCGATATCGCGAATGTTACACCCTCCCGAAAGATTAGTGCATACCCCGGCGATATACCCAATCCTGAAAACTAAAAGATTTGTGACTTTTATTTGGTCTGCAAACCTTTTATGTATGACCGACAAGTTCTCATATCTAATACAAAGATTAAATAAGATTTATTTTACCCGGGTTCCAAGTTCCCTAAAGAGGCAAGTCCCCATGATTAATTACATCTCAAATGACGGGAATCGCTTGAGAAAACCCTCGATGATGATCAGAGGTATTAGTCTTCAAAAATCCAAAGTTTAGGTTTTTACGGTAGGACATGGAAAGACAAATGGGAATGGCTCAAATATGAACAATTATTTTTTTTAGGAGTCCAAAGGAAGAAAAAAGTAGGGGACGTCATTGATCATGAGAAGAAAACCTCAATAACTTCCCAAACTATTCTACTGTGTGGCTATGTTTTAGAGATGATGTTATTTGAATGTTTAATCCTGTTAATTTTATTATTTGGGACTTACACATGCATAATAACTGGTTATGCAAATAGCCCACAGAGATAAAAGATTTTACGTCGTTCTAGATGACAACCTCGGAACCTAAGGCGAATTAGGACTTACGCTGCACAACATAGTTGTACAGGAGCCTAAAGAGGGTGTGAGGATTTACGTCGTGTTGGGTAAACTACCTCGAAGTCCTATGAGTTGTTATTTAGACTAGGAAAGAGATTGCTGAAGAATATCCACTTGCTTCTCAGTCTGAGTTCCTCGTCATGTTGCCTACGAATTTACCTCTAAACCTTCTGTCGTCGGGTTAGCTCCAGGGTTTAAGTGTTTGAGATTAGTGATTTACGTTTCATAATTTTGGTGTCAATGTTTGATTTTGCTTTGTTTCATTTTTTTTTTCAGTTTTGGTTTTGCATGCAGAATAAGCAAATTGTAGGTAAATAAAAGGTACTTGAAAGGTAAAACACAGTAAAATAACATGTTATAAATAAACTGTAAAAGAATACTTGGGCATCTATTACTGTTGAGAGCATAGTATGATTTGCAGCAGATTTAAATAAACTTGCAAGAAGATTAAACAATGCGAGAAAACCCAGCACGAAAGACAGAAAAAAAATGAGTCGTAAAAATCACGAGCAAAAGAAGCCCTTAGCCGCATATGAAAGATCAAGACTAGGTGTAAGACAATGGTAAAAGTGGGGGCTCAGAGCTGGACAGTGTGCTTCCTGATTTTGAACAAGAGTTATCAGCACGACAATCTCATAAGGCAGTTCTTAACCTCAATCCAAGTGACTAACCGCGCACCTTTATAAATTTTCATAGAAAAATTCTTTGATTTTCATGCAAAAGTTGTTATTTAAGTTTTTTTTTATGCAGAGTTTTTTTTAACATGCAAAAGAAATTCTTATTTTATTTTTGCTTATTTTATTTTCTTATTTTATTTTTGTAAATATTTTGTAAAGTCGTATAGTCCACAAGCTAGTTACTCTAATCGTGCTAGAACTACTGACAACCTAAGAGTGTCAGGGGCAACGATCTCATCAAGAATCGGCGAATAGTATCATGGATTTTTTCCTCCCCTATTGAAGATCCTTGATGTAGGAGATATTATCCTAATAATCTCACTTCGTATCCCTCGTTTAAGCACACATAAGCAATGTCGTCATTGCCCTCGCCACCTAAACTCTAGACTTATCCTAGCCCGATGATCCATATGTGGCGTTAACAAATTTTCCCGATTATCAAAAGAATTTGAGTATAATATCCAAGCTCAAATCCCGGTGCACTGGGTTTCACTGTAGGTTAAGTCATTGCGGGAATTTCACTGTTGATTTAATTAAGAAAGCATGCACTACGCATCGGTGCATCCTTATGTCTAGTGTCTTAATCAGTTTGCGAATCAGTGCATCTTTATGTCTAGTATCTTAATCAGTTTGTGAATCAGGGTCAAGTGTCAAGTTTCATTATTTATTTGAAAATTAAGTGGATGAAAGCTCACCTAGGGTGTGCTCCTAAAATCTAGGAAGCCTACACTGAAAAATATGTGGATGAACTCTCCCCTAGGGTGTGTTCCAAAAATCTAGGAAGTCTATACTGAAAAATAGGTAAATGGGCTCTCACCTAAGGTGTGCTCCTAAAATCTAGGAGGGTTGCACTAAGAATTAGGTAGATGAGCTCTCACATAGGATGTACTCTAAAATTTAGGAAGTCTATAATTTAACTTGTGCTTAAAGTGATTCAAGGTATTCTACTCTCAATTAAGTGTTTTTTTTAACTAATCCTCAAATTTCTAAGCCTCAAATTTCTAAGTGTCTTCTAAGTGTCTTCCAAATAATTAAATCAGAAACTCCCACTTTTCGACTTCACCATTTAAAAATAAATAAAACAAAAGAAGAAGGGGATCGGCCCACTTCCAACACTAGTAAAGCCGAAAAGGGGGAAAACAATAAGTGAATCGACCTAAAAGTGTTGAAACAATAATCAAGTGAAACCCAACGCAGTATATATAGCTTTCCAAATCCAGCCCCAAAATGATAGACAAAGCTCTTCAAATCTAGCCCCCAAAACAGTAAATAGAGTTATCAAAATCCAGCCCCGAAACAGTAAATAGAATTATCAAACTCAACCCCAAAAAAGTAGACAAAACTCTTAAAATCAGCTCTGAAACAGTGCCAAAATGGTGCACAAACGGTGTTAAAACCATGCCAAAACTAGCCCACAAAATGCCCCAAACAACATAACTATGTTCCAAATAATACCAAATAGCTCTAACAACACCCCAAAAGCTCTCACAGCATTTTAAACACCTCCAAACGGTAATTTACAACACTTGAAAGCTACCTACAGCAGCCCAAACTACAATTTCAGCATCCAAACAACTCTCACAACCTTCCAAAATATCTCATAGCACTCTAAGGGCTCTCACAGCATTTTTAACACCTCCAAATAGGAATTTACAGCACTTGTAAGCTACCTACAGCAGCCCAAACCTCAATTTCAGCACCCAAACATTAATTCCAAGTTTCCTACAGCACCCAAACGTTAATCACAGCACTTGTAAGCTACCTCAAGCAGCTCAAACTACAAATTCAGCACCCAAACATTAATTCCAAGTTTTCTACAGCACCCAAACGATAATTCCAGCACTTGTAAGCTACCTCAAGCAGCTCAAACTACAATTTCAGCACCCAAACATTAATTCCAAGTTTTCTACAGCACCCAAACGATAATTCCAGCACTTGTAAGCTACCTCAAGCAGCTCAAACTACAATTTCAGCACCCAAACATTAATTCCAAGTTTCCTACAGCACCCAAACGTTAATTCCAGCACTTGTAAGCTACCTCAAGCGGCTCAAACTACAATTTCAGCACCCAATAGCACTCTAAAACACTCCAAATCAGCATTTCTAAAACCTTCAAACCATACACATATAAACCCAAGACAACACTTTCAAAACAGCTCTCAAATCAGCCCCTTTTAAAAGCTTCAAACAACATTTTAAAACAACAAGTAAAATCCCCAAATAACAGTAAGACCAAATCAGAAGTTGCAGTTGAATCCCTAAGAAAAAAAAAAGAGTTCACCTTCACTTTCAAAGGGTAACCATAGGCAATGAATATTAGCTTCCTTTCCATTAACAGAACTGGATTAAAGCATGACTTGCCCATCCTTCATAGTTTTCAAAGCTATGAATCTCTTTTTGTTCACAGCGGGACAAATTCCAGTAAAAGGGAAGCATCCTTGAGCAGAAAATAAAATTGCCGATACGAAAATAGCTTCCCACATGTATAGGTTTCTCTTTACAGACTCAATATACGGCTTAAACATCCCTCGCCACAACTCAAAATTCCATCTGGAGGCAGCTTACAATGGCAAGCCCAACATACACCTCTCCATCAAAATATGCATCACCCGCTTTAAAAAATAAATAAAAAAAAAAACAGAATGGCAATAAGAGTCCCAATTATAATATATTGAACAACACCGAACAACACCAATTTTTGAACAACACCAATTTTGATAATCAGGTAAAGCCATTCATCCAATCTCCAGGGTTCTTTTTAAAAAATAATAATAATAATAATTCTTTCGGAAGGGTTGTTTCAATATAAGGAATAAGTGTAGATAAGTGATAAAACATGCTCATCCAGTAAAAGACATTGGGAGAAATCGTTTCTTCTCATGCACCTTTAATCAAAGTCCAAGATTTGAAATGTCTAAGTTTAGGAAATAGAAATGAAACATTTTCAGTGACAGGTATATCAAGTTTTCCCCATGCATACGTTTTATTTATTTTTTTATAAAGGATCCAAAGTATTGCAAGCATCGAACCTTTTAGATTTTCACAAAAAAAAAAATCAAAATAACTTCCAGGTCCTCCAAAAGGCCATTGTATTCTCAGATTTTTCAAAAAAGAACATCAAGATTTTCAGATTTTCGTAGGTAAAATAATAAAAATGACTTTCAGATTTCTCCAAAAAGGTCATTGCATTCTCAGATTTTTCAAAAAAAAGCACCATGATAAGCATCTTGAACCATTCAAAAGCCAAGCAGATAAATCACATCTCAGAGCATAAGAGAAGAAGGTTCCTCTTAATTAAATCAAGAGCACATGAACACCTATTATTGCATGAGGAAAGTCACAAATAAATTAAAGAAGAAAGCAGTAAGATTCTTACTTCCAAATGCTGAAGAACAAAGAAGAAGAGAAAAAGGGCTTTGGACTTATCAGGAGGCGTGAGCGAGGAATGGCAGCGTCGAGGGCTAAGGTCGTTTGGTGTAAGAGAGTGTCGGTGCAGAGGAGTCGATCGTGAGAAGGAGGAGGTGAGGATGAAGCAGATGAGTGATTCTGGTGCTGAGGGAAGAAGCGAGGGCTTCGACGTGGGAGGCGGGATCGAGCAGGCGAGTGGGTTTCTTCGGCGCAGGGAGGAGGCGAGCAGGCGAGTGCGGGAGAGGTCTCAAGCGTAACTTCTTCTACGCAAGGAAGAGGGATGTGTGATTGAGCAGAGAGCGGGAGGACGAAGGAGCTAATCGCACGAGAGAAAAAAAAATAGACGGGAGCGGGAGCGAGCGGAGCGGCGGCGGATCGAATGGTGATCGAATGAATCCTTTTGTCTTCTGTCGAGGCCAATTAGTATAGTTGAATATGAGCGAGCCGTTACGTGAAAGCTTTGGCGGGGAATTGAATGGTTTCCTTGCGCAGATGAGACTTAATTGGAAAAGAATTATTTCTTCATTAAATCTTATTATTATGGGATTAATGATATATTTGAATTTTAAAATTTGAAATTTGAAATTTGTGAGCTGAAATAATTAGCCCGGGCTTAGCCCATATCTAGCCCAAGTCAAACTCGAAATGAACCTGGGTTGAGCCCGGGCCCATGCCCGCTATAAAAAAAATGTGCATTGATTTCCGTGCTGTTTATGCGTGCGCATAACCCTACCAATACGGGTGTCCTTCCCGATTAAAGTTGACGTTCCGGACGTGTCAATGTGGTACGTTTCGTCATACAAGGTCGTCCGGCCAAATTCGTCGGTGGGCAAGTCAATTCTGTCATACAAGGTCGTCCGGACAAATTCGTCGGTGGGCAAGTCAATTCAAGTCAAAGTCGTGTGTGGTGCAGTGAGTACGTGAATTGTGGCGTTCGTGAGTATTTGAGTCACAAAGGATTCACCTAAGGTCGTTTGATCCTATAAGAACTTATTTTCGGGTCCTCTACATGTTGGTCATTAACTTTTGCAACTAGAAGTTGAGTGCTTGGAACCACTCATGCGAGTTCTTCACAAAAATGAGTCAAGAAGTGGTTCGAAGCTCTACGGGAGGTGGGCTTTATTACTAGTCCACTAGGATGGTCAACAAGGGACTCTTAAGACTACATTTTGAGTTCTGGGTATAGGAAACTAAGACCTCACTAAAAAAGAGTTCAACAACTATATGGAGTCATTTAAATAAAAAAATTAGTTCAGCAATGTACCCGCGAACACATGTTTAAACAAGAGGAATGAACTCCATTGTTGGAAAACTTACTCAAATTTTTGTGAATATGAACATCCTATAGTGAGATCCAGATCTTTCTGGAGAAGAAGAAGAAACATCTCATGAGGGGTAAACACTGAAAGTGATCCATCATGCCCCAAATGTCATTCCAGAGTTAGTTCCCCCAAACGAATTTGTTTATCGGATGTGCCCTGTCGAGTACGAAGAGTACATGAGACAAATTACAGATTTAATAGCTCGGGAGTTACTTTAAGAAAATCTACCTCGATATCCAGCGCCGGCTCAGGTTGTGTCAAAAGAGGATGGATAATTATTCTATGAAGATGTAGTTTAGAAAGACAACGCCTATAAGATTGATTTACCCGGAGCATAAAATATTTTTGTCACCTTCAACATGGCTGACCTAACGTCATACTATGAGGCGATAAAAGCTTTGACGGATGATGTTGAAACTCCCCAACCCCTAGAGATTGACGAGGGTGTCTCCCTCATACGGAACAGACACGGAAAGTCTCGTGACAAAAGCAGCATGTCGTTGCTTCCCTGGGCCAAATTGGTCCAAATTTTTCTTTCTTCGGAGGAGTCGGTCGATCCTCCTGGACCACTCCTAGTAATCTTATTATTATATATTTTCTTTCGTAAGAGTCTAAGGTTAGTTTTGTCATGAATTTTGTTCAGGATAGAGACCAACAGCTTCGTTTCTCCCTCAGAGGGTTGTATCTAATGGTCGAGTGATGCTAAGTACTCCGACTATATCTCGCTCCTGAGGTGGTGTTTATCTTTCCTCAACTCCTTTGTATCTCCTCGGTTTTCTACAAGGCATCCCTCTTTTGTTTTGGCCTCCTAAAACAGTGTTCTTGGTTGTTCCTTTGTGGTTTCAACCGTCATCGTTGCCTTCCCTTCCTCTTCATTGTCATCATTGTCCTCGGATCCACACTTCACTGCCATCGTTGTCCCAACCCTCCGCCTTCACTGTCGCATCACTGCAAATCCTTACCTTTGTTGTTTTACCACTGTCCAATTGTCTGACATCATTTTCACAGCCATGCAACTCCTTCCCTTGTTGTTTTACAACTGTCCAGCCATTCGGCATTGCTGTCGTAGCCCCTTAACTCCTTCCCTTTGTCGTTTTTTTGTTGTTCCAGCCGCCCACTAGCTCTATGGCCCCTCATCCACCTCCCAAAAACCTTACCTGTTGAAACCTCCACCCTCTAACACCCCATTCTATCCATTCCATCTACCTATCACAACTTCTAGCCTAACTGGACAACCTCCACCACCCTCTGGATTGACCTCTATTTGAGTTCGTGTGTTGGTTTTGTTATTATTTTTCATTTCAGTGCCTTGACTGTAATATCTTATTTACTTCCGGTAATAATATTTTGGTTTTCCGTTGTAGTTTGGGTTTTCTTCGGTATCAAAAAAGTAATTAAACTATATAAGTTTGTAGCTCATATAGCCTAGGATGATCTAGTCTACCATACTATATGTTTCATATTCATCATCATCATCTATGCTTGGTTCTACATTACGGGATTTAATTTTACCAATATCTCCTAAGATTGATCCTCTTCATTCTCAACGTTTACTATTTTGTAGCTAGAAGCTCCTCTGCATACTTGTTTCCTATAAGGCATGCGCTTCTCTAGCTCTTGATGTTTTTTCCACAAATTATCATTGAAATGGGGATCACATTGTAAGTCATAAACGATAAAACGATTAGAAAGGATAGAAAAACAATTTCTAACATTTGATCCAGCACATAGAGACTCTAAAATCCATTTCTCATCAATAAGAACACAATCAAGAACTCCATAAACCATTTCCCATCAATCGGAAGACCAGAGCCTTAGAATTTCACCATAATATACTCATGCAAAGAGCCCAAACAACGATTGACGAGAAAGAAGGAAGGTTATAATGAAATTTTTTGCCAGTAAAAATCACCAAACTATAATAAACCACATAAGCAACATAGTGCGCAAACCTGGTTTAAACGATTAAGTCTTATATGGGGAGATTCACCTCCCATTCTTGGTGCAAAATCCAAGACACTTACACCACAGTTGCTTTGTAAGAGAATTCTGAAGTATTTTGGTCCTAATCCTACACAGACATGCAGAAAAAAAAAAAGTGAGATCCATAAGAAGATCATAATCAGCTTGCTGTAGACAATGTCAAAAGAAATTACCAATCGCAGTGGCAACAAGAGCTTGATTGACAGCATTGTGTGCAACTACTAACACAGACCTTCCTTCATGAGCCAAAATTTTGTTCCAGCAGCTCTCAGCTCGGTCCCAGAGTTCCCTCACAGGATAATGTCCATCAATTTGAAAGTTAGCAGCATCTTGCTGCCATTGACGATATGCACCACCAAACTTCTCTTTTCCTTCATGCTTTAAGAGGCCCTAACGAGGATAGATATGGAAAAAGTATTAGTGCAATTGGAGAAATAACCTTTACTATAAGAATGTTGTTTATTAGAGATTGTTTGGTCGACAGCAAAAAGAGTGCACTGCATTCCTTTAGCAATAGTTTTAAAAATCCCGGTAGTTGATGGGGAAAAAAATAAATGCAATGTAAAATTACAAATATATTTGCAATTTATTCTCTAGTTCAATTTCAATGTATTTGAAACTTGCTAGATTTGGACAAATTCCAAACACAATACTTTATGTAAAGTGTTGCCCATCGCCACTAGACCTAGAAATTGGGCTGGCGGCCAACGGGCCCGCCATAAGCCCACCTAGAATGGGCGGGCTTGACTATGAAAAAAATAAAATTTTGCGGGCCCAACAGGGCTCGAGTCCGCTTTGACTTAATCAAAAGCCCGAATGAGTCTGACCCGTGGCAAGTCTGACCCGTGGCAAGCCTGGCCCGCCCATTGGCTTTGTATCATAAATATATTTCGTCATTGCAAGCTTTTGAGACGATTAATTTCCTCGTACTTTCTCTTCTTCTAAAATCATAACTTTTAATTTTTATACTAATACCAACCAACTCTTTTAATATCACATAAAAATTATCACTTATAATTTTCTTTATAATGAAATACAACTTCCATGCATATATAACATGACAAATATGTAAAAATTGAAGTATAGGTGTTAGATATGTAAATAAATAAAATATGATAAGTAGTATATAAGTAAATGTTTTTTTTTTTTTTTGCAGTATTTTACTCAACTATTTGTATTTACATATCAAGATATTCTCAGTTTAAAATTTTTCGTATTTCGTGTGTATACGTTTATTATTAAATTCATTTAAACGTATAAGAAAATTTTAAAACTCTTGTCGCCTTTCATGTTTTAAACATTCATATTACAAATTTTTTTAATATTTTAAATCAACAAAATGATTTGAGAGAAAATGTTAAAGATTTTATTATTTATTTATTTATTGTTATAAAAAATCACTTTTCTTTTGAGGCCCAATACCCAAGACTAATCCCCACCATCACACTCTGGTTGCCACCCGCAACCCATCAGTAGCTGCCTCCCACCACCACCAGCTACACATCGATTGTCGCTTGCATGACACTAGCTAGCCACCATCTCCCACGGCCGCCCCAATAGGCCGCTCACAGCGACGCCTACTGTAACGCCCAAATTTTGAGAAAACAAGTGAAGTTTGGCAAATTGGAAAATTATCCCAAATTTTACATCTCCCACAATTCAATCAAAGTATTTTTATAAAAATCTACGTAGGAAATCGATCAATTCCCCGATAAGCACCATATGTTAATTATGAACAAAATGGGAGATTTAAAATTTGAAAGTTATGTTTTATTAAATTAATTAAACTCAATTAAATCTCTAAATTTCGCATGATCAATGCTCCCCACCAACCTTACGTCATTTTATTCCATTTGTTCGGTTGAACAGGGCTCCAGTGAACTTCGAATTACTTCCCCTCATCGATTCTCTCTCTCTCTCTCTCTCCATTACTGCAGCGACAACAGGCGAATTCCACAAGCCTCTGATCGATTGTTGTAGCGCAAAGAAGCTCGCTATCCTTGCGCACGACAAGGATGTGAGTGGAGATTCTGGGAGCCGCATTTCACGACAGAGAGCTCCGGAACGATTTTGAAAGATATGAAAATAATTTTAGTAATATTTGAGACATTCATGTCCTTCCTCACCCTTTCGTTTTGGCATTTACTTCATTTTTCATGCATTTTTCTTTTCTGGTACCCATCAAAGATACAATATTTCGAACTCTTGATATTTAGGCTAGAGCGAAATTCTGGGAACCATTGGAATTAGGGGGTGACAGACCGTTCAGGAACCATTGATATCAGGGGAGCTATTGGTAACTGCTATGTTGAGAGAAATTCAACTTTTATCGATAGTTTATATGGTCGTTGGAACAGAGTGATGACTCACAATAAAAGAAATGAAAATAGTTGAGGTTTATATATTTGCACGTGACATTACTATGAAATGACATTGTTACAATTACATACAATAAACAACTTATGAATATGCTTTTGATTATAGTTATGATTTCATGCTTACAAACTACATGTTTACACTCCAGTTTTGATTTTTGCACTACATGTTCTCTACCATACCAGCTTGTTATGATTTGTGTGTAGGCATGTATAGTGACATATGAGCATGCAAGTTATTTTCTTTTAGTGTATAAAAATCTTATGTTATTTTTTATTATTTCTCTAAGCTGGTTATTGCTTGGGCGTGATCTGTACATTTTTACACTATATAATTTTGGGAGCTATACATACTTTTTAGGTGCGTATTTAGTTTATGTTAGATTTAGTATCTCTGTATAGTTTATATATTCTGAGGTTATGATTTTCATATTTTCGAGTATGAATATGAATAAAGTATGAAATGAATATATCACATATAATGCGACAATTTAATTATACTAGTTCAGCACCCACTGGGTCCTGATTTTGCATGTCAAGACGAGAGTTGATGTTAATCTAGTTGAATTGTTCTCCTCTATCGCACCTATCCAACCATTAACAGAGAATGTAGGGGGGATGTGACATACGCAGTGGCAGTCGCAACAACCTTCCATTTCACAGCCACAACCCTACGTCCGCTCATAAACTGTCTTCTCCCTCCGCCGCCACCAGTAATCAATCGCCACCCTCGAAGTAGTTGGCGCCTATCACCACCACTGGTGGGCATATTTACATTGATTTTGGTTTTCTTCAAACCAAATAAAAAAAAAGAATAAAGTCTTGTATTTCTTTTACATTAAACCAAACAAATCCAAAACATTCAAAAAATAATACATTCCTTTTACATTGATTTCTTTTTAAGCAAGCTAAATAAACCCTAAGTGATAGTATCACTTACCTGAAAAGAATATAGATCAATCTCCCTAAGGTCTGGCTCCTCTAACACTTTGTCCTTGCGAGAATCCCATATAATCTTAGCTGTTCTCTTGGATCGAATCAAGGGACTGAAAGGCAGAAGAAAAACAATATTCCATTAGAAACAGTTAATAACAAATAATGCAAAACGATTAAATCAAGCAACACATTGGTGTACATCCAGGCCTCACTGAAATAGATTTAGTTCTCTTTTTCATTCCATTAATTTCTTCATCTAATGTAGCACGGATGTACACTTTGATCTGTAACTAAAGTGACACTCATGGACCAAAATGCGGAGCGGTGAACCATACAAGTAGCATACATTAGAGAGCAAAAGCAGGATAGAACAATCATGTAATTGGAGCATGGACAGCAGTTACTGAAACCAGTAAGAGTATGGACCTTGACGGTAGATAGCTGGAGGATAAGTTGGAGATATCCAAGTTTTCCTTGCAATCTTAAATAAACAGTTTGTCTGCTTTTTTATTAGTTATATACTTTTGAATCCTAATCATATCGTACTAAACCAATAAATACATATTTCATAAGAAACCGAAAGGAAGATTTCTCACAATAGACTGCCAGAGATTCACATAAGATATTTGGATTAGAAAAATAATATCACATTTGAATTAATCAATCAAGGTATTGAATTGAAACCCATTTTTTCTCTTAAATCTATTCCTCCTTTCTAAGCAGTAGGGATCCCCCCATGCAAGGAGATGTCAGCAATTAAAGATTCGCAAATTAAGAGATCCACGCAATTGGGGTAGGGAGATGTTAAAAAAGTTAGTAGATCCATTCTATAAAGAAATAATAACTAGCTAGAAAGAAATAAATAAATCTACTTTGTTTATTGCAACAACTTATCTTGATTTTATATACGATGTAGTTCGCTTTCTTACGAGTGACTTCGTGCTTATATAAGGATGCTGATGTATATCACAAACTTGCAAAGTTATATTGACGATTGAAATTTTTTTATATGGACAAGAAGTAATTTCCTCTTCCATGAGAGATGCTCAAACAAACCACTGGAAACACCTAATTTGTTCGATACCTTCTTTTGTCATGATTTTTATCGATCTGATCTTCTGAGCAATCCCTCCTGGCTATACCTACATAAAATTTAACATAATAGAAATCATCCTAGTTACCTTCTCCACTCCAATTTCAGAGGATTGCTTATATCCAAAATTATATTAATGGCAAAACAAGCTTGTGAATTAATCATAATGCTTAATAATTGAGTTGTGATAAAATTATAGTGTTAATAAACAATTATACATTAAGGTTCTCAAAATTAAATCACTACCACAATACTTTAAATCATAATAGGGTCGTTAAAGTATAAACTAGTTTATAATGTAATTACGATTATACTGCTAATTATACATTTTTTTTTACTAGACAACATTATGACATGGTAATCATGACGGGTATAATCAATCATCCATTTCCTCTATTACGCAGATACTTGAGATATAAATGAGTTAGCATTAGTCGTTACATTACCTATATACTTACCATTAACAGTAATTGTTTGGTGATGTTTTGTGAAATCATTAATTGGTAACTATATGACAAAGAAAATGGAAAATGGAATTGCTTGAGTTTTATTCCATCTTTTGACAAATGTTTATACAACCCTAGCAAAATTATACAATAGAAATAATGCACAACCAACACATAAATATAATTATATAATTAATTATCATAAATCTGCACATGAATTGGTGAGGTGGCATTCACAAGCACGTGGATCAATAAGCTGATACACAAGGAGTCAATCTATCTATATCATGAAGATTATTTTTTGGGTACACTAATTGATGAGATGGCATACATAAAGCTGATCCAGCTATAATTTGTAAAAATTAATTTCCGCTTAATCATATGCATATCTTCTCTCGAATTGATATTGATTGGTAATAAAGCATCAATTTGCTTACAATCAATTGTTTTGTCTGATCAATATATTTACAAATATGTTTGGAAATTTCAAATTTTATGGAGAAGGTGAAAAAAATAATATGAATATGAGTATCAAGAGATTCTCAAAATGAGTAACAATCAACTTTAATATGTTTGGTTCTCACATTATATACCGGATTAGTAACAATTTAGATGCCATTTTTATTATCAGAATGTAGAGAAGTGAAATTTTTTCAAGGAAAAATCAAATTCAGACAAAAGGTCCATGTAGCTGAACATGCTGCAGACATGACGTGATACTAGAATATGCAGTTGATCTAGTTATAAGTTTCTTTCTTACTTTCCAATGAGATAAAAACTCATCAACAAAAATGCACTACCGTGTGAATAATTGGCAAGTAAAGTGGTACTCTGCCCAATCTTAATCGCTACATCCCATCACCAACAAACAACAATCATGTGACATGAACAAAGCACAATTGGTATCCCAATAAGATATTGAATAATTCCACGACTGGCAACCAAATGTAAGTGACCAGGATTTTGTATAAATTGACTAGGGTCTTAGGGTTTGTTTGAGGCAGTTGTAGCTTATTGAATAATTTGTTGATAAGATGATTAAAATTGTTGATAAGATAATTAAAAATAATCTGTTGATAAGCTAGGTACGGTGGCTATTATAATTTTTTTTATTTTTTTTGAAAAATCAGACCGCTGTCAAAAAGCTGTCACCGCACCTAGATAGGTGCGGTGTGAAAGCGCTGCTTTCAGCATTTTCAAAACGCATAAGCTGTTGAAACGCAGTTTACCCAAATAATTCAGGTGCGCTTTCAAAATGTCACTGCACCAAATAAGTTGCCCCAAACGGACACTTAGTTATTAAACTTCAAATAAAATCATCGATCAATAGTTTAGACTGCTAACAATTATATCAGACGGGATTAGAGAGAAGATCGCCTTCCTAACTATAATACTTTATATTTACCTCTAATGGTGTATCCGTTGCTCAAGTATCCTAAGAACCCGTCGAAATAATCATAACTTGTTTTAGGTTGGTTTAGAAATACACCAAGGAAATTGACATATACCTCTAATTTAAGAAGTAAGGAATAGAAGATATAGAAGATAATTTGTTTAGTTAAATTTTTATCAATAACGATGACACCATGAACATACGTTAGATTGGCTATTCTACTGGATGTCCTGTAGAGAAATAATGATGCATCATATTTTCTTTGTAAAAGAGAGAGAAATAGTATTGTACAAAGTTATCAAATCATGCACAAAGAGTCTGTTTCAAACCGTATAAGGAATGATTTAGTTTTCACGCTTCAATAAGAGAAAAAAAACAAGTACCATGTTGGGAACTTTCATGTAGATTTCTTCCTTGAGAAAGGAATATTTTACATTCATCCGACAACGTGGAAATTTTTGTGAAACAACAATCAAAATAATCATTCACGATATGGTCATTTTTGCTACAAAAGAAAATATTTTTCATAATCAATCCTATATTCTTGCTCATCATAAAAGCCAATCAATATTTTTTTACAGCAATCAACAGTACCACAAAAGTGGAGTTTGACTGAGTAAACCAATTTGTTCTCTATGCATTAAAACTTGGAGGATATTGAAGAATGTCTCATTCATAATTATCCTCAAGAACTTGAAGTTCTTCAGCCATAGCTTCTTTCAAACAATAATGTTTAATAGCCTATGAAAAAATTGAAGTAACAAGAATATAGGCCAATGTGGTGTAAAACCCACACCAATTTGGTGGATGAGAAATTTGGGAATACTATTCGAGAGCCATGATTGAAATCTCATTAGCAGATTCAGGTGTTGGATCAATTTGCAATGGTTGCAAATTGGTTTAGGTAGCAGATCAATAGGTGCTACCTCATATAAAGGATTCGACTTCAAAGCTATTGAAGTTAGAAAGTTTCTTTCAAGCACAAATTCATGTTTGAATCTTTCTAGTCTAAAATTTTGAAAATCAAAATTAGAAATAACATAAACTTTTGGCAGAGATTAAACATTAGTAGAGAATAAGAATTGTCGCTCAGATAATACAACATGACAGAATTTTGAAATCTTTTGGAGGCTGAATTGGAAAATTCATAGCTTTTGAGAGAAGTGCCATGGCCAATACGTGTGAATTTAATAAAATGAGCTAAAGCTTTTTGCCAAATATGTGAAAATCATATAGTCCAAATGTTTGTTAAAGAGTCATAACACAAAGAGAGTAAAACTTTAAAGTATGAGAGAGTAATTTATTAATTAGATAGACCATCTTGTCTAATGTTTCAACCCAAATTCTAAGTGAGATTGAGGATTCTGGTAATATAATTCAACCAATGCCAAGGAGATTATTTTTTCATTCTATAATGACATTTTTTTTAGTATCTAGAAGCATAATTTTTGACAAATAATTTCTTGTTTTCAACAAAATTGTGAATTTAAAGTGATATAGTCAACCTTAGAATCAGATATCAATATTTTGATGTGACATGAAATTTGAGTTTCAAAAAAAGCAACAAATATTTGGAAGACATAAAATACTTCATATTCTCGACTAAGAAAAACAATCAAGGTGTATTTATAGTAATCACCAATGGAAAATATAAAATATTTATAATTTTCATGTGATATATAATAAGTGATACTTTTACAAATAGGGATTAAAATAAAATAATTTCTAGCACGATTCTCATGTGATGAGAAAAATAAAATTATGCTTATTCCTAATTTACATGTTTAGCAATCAGGTGAAATGGGAAGAGTAAATTAATCTTTCTTTCATAAGAAAATAGAGAATTGAGTAATTTAAAATCTTTAAAAAAAAATAAGAACCAATCTTTTGCACCAAAGATCATTATTTTGTTTTATTTTATTAAAGTACAAGATAATGAAATCATCTTTGAAATTGACGAACACGAGGGACATAATTTTCTAACTTTAGGCCCTTCATGAGTATTTTCACTATCTAATGATCGTGCATAGATCAAGAGAAATTTGAAGTTTGCAGTTATTATCAATCAATTTTCTTAATGAGATGAGACTACTTGAGAGCATAAGAGATATAAGAATATCTTATACTGTATGATTAATATCTCCAATAGCTTTAATAGATAACTGTCTAACAATAGTAAATTGAATAGATGATGATCTATGATATGGTTATATATTACAAATATGACATAAAGTACCAATCATATAATTATAAGAACCAAAATATGCAAACTAGGATGAAGAGAATAGTGCATCTATAGCTTGAAATCCTAGAGTAGATAGGGCTTCAATTATCATCTATTGCACCATCTTGGAGTAATCTCCGATTTGTTCATGGATGCTAGACCATACTCTGATTAATAACACTTATGTAAATTTATTGTTGATTCTGCAAATGTTTTCAATATTCTAAACTGCATGTCCTAACATTTCCCGTTAGTTACTTTTTTTTTTCTTTAAATAATTTGCATCAACATGCCCATAACTCTTGCGAGTATAACATTGTATATGTTGCATGCCTGTTCCTCAATTCTTCCCTTGCACTCCATATGCACCAGTATTCTCATGCGCTTGATGTTGAAATATGATTTGAGTTGAGGGCTATTTCTCCTCAAGAAGTGCTACACTAAAGCACAAGTTTAACGATGAGTCAATGTCCATCAAGTCCTGATGCTTCATGTCCTACTTACATGAGCATTTAAGTTATCAAGAGTGTCCCATATTTGAATGTTGGATGGATTGCTTAATGGTCCTAGAATATAACTGCATATATATGTAGTCCTGGTATTTTCAAACAATCCTCACTGCTTATTAGTCCTTTCAAAAATAAAGATTTATTTTTTAGTCCTTTCATATCATCTTACTTTTCTTCCTTCAATCTGATTATTTTCTATCAGCAGATGGTTACAAAAAGATTACAATTGATTATTATCAGACGTATGCCGAATCTCCTACTCTGGTTATTAAAAAAAAATTGTCTTTTTATTGCCCGACATATGGTAATAATCAGATAGCTTCTAGCAATGACCAAATTTAGAGAGGAAGGATGAAAGTGGATATGAGTTGGGTCAAAAATAATAATTTAATAGAATTTTCTTTATGAAATTTAATTTGACTAAAAACAATACATGCAAATCAAAGAACTAAAAATAAATAATGGCAATACTTATAGAACTTTGGTTTAATTTTCCCCAACAATGCTTACTATAAACAAGTAAACTTTCACTTGAGAGTCCATAATAGTAATCAAAGGGATGAAACAAATTCAACTGAGAGCAGTAATCGAAAATAAATTTTGAGAAGAAATCAAGACGATGAAGCTAGAACCGCAGCAATAAAGATCAAGCTACAGAAAGGAAATATTAATACCTGGTGAAGCAAACTTCAAAGGAGTCGCCGAGAAGCATCTGACGGGAAGTCTCCGCCTGCAACTCCCCCTTGGTGGTGAGCACAGAATGATCGGAACTCCCCTGGATCCTCCCCTCCTCGTTCCATGTGCTCTGTCCGTGCCTCACCAAAACCACTCTCTTGGCCTCTCCAATCTCAGGGAACCTGGCCGCACGGCGCAACCCCGGCCTCGGATCTAAGTCCGCCGGAGGCTTCTCCACTTCCGACACGCTCGAACAGGAAACTAGAAGAGTTCTATGGTTTCTGCGATAGAGGGGAAGCGATTCGCTGGAAAGCGGCGACAGCACTGAGAGCATTTTGGGAGGAATTTGTCCACCATTCCTAGGAGATAATCTCGCATTTTATGAAATTAAAACCGTGTTATTCATTTGTTATTTTGTATTATTATGTGTTATTTCGTATTATTTATGTGTTATTGTGTCATTGAAATATATCTGGTATTATAATAACACAATAACACATGAATAACACGGGGGGAGAATATTTTCCCCTTGTTGCTGCGTGGTTTTTTTTTCTGTCGGGAATATTCTTCATGTTATTCATGTGTTATTATGTACCCTTGTTACTGCGTGGTTTTTTTTCCTACGGGAATATTCTTCATGTTATTCATGTGTTATTATGTATTATTCATGTATTATTGTGTATTATTCATGTGTTATTGTGTCTTATGAATATTCTTAGTGTTGTGATAACAGAATAGCACATCAATAACACATGAATAACACGCAATAACACATGAATAACACAGGGGGGAATACTCTCCGTATTACTGCGCCGTTTTTTTTCCCCTGTCGAGCGGGATGTCGTGGTGTGATTTCATTGGCTATGCACGTTACTTTTGCATACGTAGTACTGATGTAATATTTTTTTCACATTCCTAGGCGATCTTTTACAGTCAAACTTCGCATTGGTCGATTTTCATTTTCCTATCTTATTACACTTGAAGGGTTGTTTGCTAGCATATTATTTAGTAAATTTAATTTTACATATAACTTAAATTTTATCAAATATAAAAAATAAAAACTAAAATCAATAATGTTTATGTTCATTAAATAAAATACATAAATTCGAATTTATTAAATTCCTCTAAGAGGCAGATTTACAAGCTTTGCTAGTCGCTGGTCGTCGATGAATCCTATTTAACTTTAAATCAAGTCAAACAGCCTCCAAGGAGGTGTTTTTACTTCTGCATGAATTTATATTAAATTGAATTTATTAAATTTAATTAAAATACGATGGAAATAAATACACAAACGACAATAGAAATAAATTACTAATTATATCTAACAATCAAATTTATTAAATCAGAATTATATTCTAAAAGAGATCCAATATGGGAACAAAAACAAGACGCGAAAATTTTTATTTTAAATTTAATTCTAATTTTTATATGATTAAATCTTAAATATTGTTGTCACATAGACTTAAATAATACAAAAATACCACAAAAAACGTTCTTCGTTGACCAAATCCACGAGAAAAATTTACGTACGTAAGACGCACGCAACGCTCCGTACGTTATGAAGGTTTTTCAGAGGGTATTGGGGGGTTATATTCACGTTGTACCCCCTTGTAACTTCTTTGTAACCTACGTGTAACCTACCTGTAACCTACAAATAAGTTGCGTGCTTCTGTTTTCATATATTTGTAGTTTACAGGTAGGTTACAGGAATATTACATGAGATATAACGTGGATGTAACCCCCCAATACTGGAGATATAAAATGGATATAACCCCCCAATACCTTTTGTAACCTCCTGAAACGCAATTTTTTTCTTTAAATCCACAGCTCTATTATAAACTTTCCCGCGAGAACCTCTCGTCGTTCCCCTGTTTCTTCCCTGTTTCGACATTTTTCCAATGAATTCGACATTTTTCCATTGAATTTAGGGGTTTCTCTTTCGCAATCTCACTCTGCATCGTTCTATAGCAGCGAGCCCAGCTCCGTTCTTCGATCATCGAACAATGACCACTACTCTTCTCAGGTGAACAGGTGCAAAGTTTATGCTTGTCCATGGTTATTGCTTTATGTTTAGGGTTTAGTTTTTTTCTGTCATTTTTTAGCCATTTCGAGAAGAATGAATGAATCAAATGATAATAAGAGATCTTTAGTTATTGAGGGTTGTGGGATGGATAAATCACAATATTTTTATTGGTTTGCCTCCAAGATGAATTTAATTAGAACTCTATTAACAAATTCTCATCATTTGACATGAATCTCGGAACATGATATGGATCTAGATGCTTCTTTTCAAGAAATAAAAATGTTTAAACTTTAATTAAAAGCTATCCAGATCTTCGCATTTAGTAAACTTATAGTCAAACTGACCGACTCAACGAGAAGGACCCAATGATACCAAACTTGGTTCAATCAGAGTCAAATCAAGCTCAGATCAAGTCATCAAATCACGTTAAAAAAATTTTGGGCATTTTTTGAAGGTCAAACAGAAGTCAAATCGGGTAAGCTTCTGGCCAAATTGAGCATTTCAACAAGACAAATCCAATGAGCCCAATATTGCTCATTTTTTACATCGTCAAGGCAATCAAATAAACATCAAATACCGTCTGATCGAGGGAATCTCTCAAGGGCATTCGATTAGAGTGGTTTGCATTCATTCATTGATTGCTACCAGAACTCTCTAAATTGAGCCCCACCTCTCTCTTGAAAATTAAGAAAGAGCTTGAAGCCTGAAGAACACCAAAACTTGGAGAATGAGCTGAAGTTGCAGCCTATTTCTGTAGTCTTCAACCACCGCCAACCACCGTCGACCACCACTCGTCAATGGTCACCAACCACCATTGGTCGACACCCACTCCTTGTGAAGAAGCATCATGTGAAGCAACAACTGACGTTGTGAATTCACAAAGCAACCAACGAAACAATGTTTCATCCCCAATGATGATGCAACAACGTACCCAAAAAATGGTGTAACAACCAAGCTAAGGACGGTGCAACAGTGCATTCTGAAGATGGGGTAACGACGCACCTTGCATACGTTGACACAACTCTTAACTCCAGCCCATGTGGCCTATGGACATCATTGCATCTCACTATCATGACCTACATGATTGAGTACCGCATATGTGTTCCATAGCTTACGCAACTCCCAAACCCTGCTCCCATTGTCCATGAACGTTATTACAACTCACCACTATGTCGTACGTGACCCACTACGACTTGCATGGTCCACAACTAGTGCAACTCCTGAGTCTGGCCCTGTGGTCTACAAACGTCATCACAACACACCATTGCAGCCTACGTGGTCCACAACTTATGTAGCTCCCAATTCTGGCCCCTACGACCTACAGACGTCATTACATCTCAACACTATAACCTACGCGACCAACTATGACCTACGTGGTCCACAGCTCGTGTAGCTCACGACTCTGGCCTGCGTTGTCTACGGACATCATTACAGCTCACCAATACGGTCTATGTGGTCCACAACCACCATAATTCCCTACTACAACCCCTATGGTCAATCGATGCTCCTAAAACAACCATCCATGACCCACTTGGCCAACTACTTTCATGGTTATCAAATAAGATTTATATGTCAAGCTATCACTACAATCAATGTCCACAACACTCACGACAGACTGCTACCTCCACATTCACCAAGAACTACTGTCATATTATGATTATACAACTTTGTAATTTCATATTCTCTAATTCAAGAGAAAAGTGAGAGTGTGTACTCGCCATTCATTGTGGATTACTTAAACTGAGTTGGGCCTACTGATTTTTTCCTTTTTCAAGGATTTTCCGCTTAGATATTTGAGGTGTCTCCTCCTAATTACTTCTATTTTAATTCTATGAGTGCTTATTGAATTTTTATGTAATGTCAATATGATGATTACTTACTATACCATCACGAACCTTTCAAAACACATTAGTTTGATATCGTCTGTGAGAATCAAAGTCTTGTTTGCCACTGTCTTTAACTTTGAGATACATAGTTCATAATTTGTTTCCCAAAGATGTGCATCATTCAACTAACGAAGAAACCTCATTTGCATCTTGAAGTTGATCATTGAAGCATTCTTCAATGTGGGAGACAACATTCACTGTAGTCTCAAAAGGTCGTTCATGTCAATGTCTTGGACACGATCGTAGTGGGGTAGTCTTCTTGCATCTTATTTAGACACAAAGTCTTTTACAGCTTCTTTCAGGCTGTAAACAACATTTAATGCAAACTCAAAAGGTTGTTCACGTTAACGTCCCAGGCATGACTATGATAGGGTAGTCATCCCCTGTTTCATTCAAACATCGAGTCTTCGGGGCAGCCCCCAGACTGGGGGGTAACATAAGTTAATTTTGCATGATTTTATCTGGATGTTATCATTATTTTTACTTATTATTTCGTCTTTTTTATCATGTTTTTTATGCTTTTGGAAAGTTATTTGTGACATTTTTTAGGTTATAAGCTTCAAACATGCAAAACAAAAGTCAAAAAGCATGAAAATGTGTTGTTTGGCGTGACCACGCCAGTTTCAGGTGTAGTCACGCCACCGAACAAGCATATCTCATTTTGGAAGGTTTTTTCATGTCAATTTTTGTCAGATCTTTAAAAGATAAGCTAAGGCATGAATTGATGCATTCTTTGGTGAAGATGAGAATTGGAGACGAGTGAAGAAGATGTTTTTTAGAGTTTTCCTTAGGTTTTTTTTCCTTTATTGGGTTGAGGTCATAAGGGTTTCTTCTACCTTTTTTCTTCGTATTGTTCTTATATTTTTTTAGAGGTTATTATTCGAGAGAGGGTTGGCTATTATGGAAGAGGTAACACTCAGTATTTTAGGTATTTACTTTCAGTTTTACTAGTAATTATGAGTTTAATAAAATGTTTTTCCTACGTTACTTTCAACATGCGTAGCTATATTTTATTTCACTCCTCTATAATTTATGGGATGTGATTTTGCAGATTTTTCGGATGATTTTTCATTCTTTGGATTGTTCTCCTAAAAAATCAAGGCTTTCATTATTTTCTTAACCATAAATTTTTGTTTATTCCTAATTTGATAAATTAGGATGTTAACATATTTCTTAATATGTAACTCATAATCGTTGCATAGAGAAACGAAATGATTAACCACAAAATCTAGGTAAAATAGACATACTTTATCCAGCTTTTTTCAACCTATAAGGGGGATCAGAACAAATTTGTAGGATGTCATGGGGATTGAGAAAGCATCAAATTCTTGGATTATAACATTCTTTTGACATAGACATAGGCATAAAGAGGACTTTCTATCCCAATTGACGATAATCATGTTAGGAAAAGTTCAAGGAAATCATGAATCCCCACATTATCAAAATCACAAAGGTGTGAGCCTCACATACATTGAAGACACGTAAACTTTATCTGTCATTATTTTTCGTCATATCTGAACACTTTTATCATTTATTTTTGCTTTTGGGTATAATTTTAGGAAACCTTTTCTTTTTTTTCATGTTAAACTAAATTTATAAGTTTTTTAAACTAGAGATTTAACCCCCACAATAGTTCTTAGCCCTTCTATAATGGGATTGATACGCGATATCCTTTAACTGCATACTACTTGACACGTGCACTTGTATTGTACGATTGACTTACGTCCCCAGAAGTTTCAGTTTGTTAGGGGTCCACTTCACCAATAACGGTTTCTTAATGCCACCCAAAGTCTTGAAGTTCTTCCTCAACTTTATCAGAAAGTTGATCTCTCCAAGTTTCAATACATATGTTGTTTTGCAAGCTCGTGTAGAAAACACACTCACCAAAGGAACAACGAATTCAAAAGCAGCAGCAAACAAGTTGTCAAACATTATTCTTAAATATGGTTGCAATCATATTTCCAAGAAAGCCTGTGGTCCATTGCGGCCTGTGGTCCATTGCGGTCTGTGCCTAGTCTCGAGAAACACAGAGCATCTCTGACACCTCGTTCTGGGTTTAATCAAGCTCAAGGAGACTCAGTTTGACCTCTTCCATCATAGGGTATTGTTGTCAATATGAAGCTTAAACTAACAGTCTTAGATAGGTCAAAATTTTTTTTTGTGGATTTTTGTCGACCTCTTCCACCATAATTCACGGTCATCGAACATATGTTTTGACTAACAACCTTGGATAAGCCAACCATCCTCAACTAATTTCATATGAATTTGTCAATTACGGGTTAACGTCGTCGAGCGTCTCATACTATACAACCCATGATGGATCTTACATCGTTAGTGAAATATCCTTTCAACTATACTCCAACACAGTCTATAGTCGTCATATAACATGATTCAATTAACAACCTAATAAAATTCAAACATTCATAGTCGCATATAAGATCTACAACCATACCTCTAAAAGTCGAGCTCAAGATGTAAAACTTGATGGAAATTTATGGTACCCTTAGAAGTTGAGCCCAAAATGCAAGAGTCTGTGGGAAAGTACATTGCTTCTATAAGATAAGCCCAGGAGGTAAATCTTGATGGGAAACTACCATGTCCCTAGAAGTTTGGCCTAAGAGGAAAAAATTGATAAAAAGATACGGTACCCTTCGAAGTCAAGCATAGTAGCAAGACTCGATGAGAAACTATCTCACTCCTGGAAGAAGAGCCCAAGAGGCAAGTCTTGATGGGAAGCTAGTGGTGGATAAATTCATCACTATAAAAACTATACGAAAGCAAGTGGTTGAAAGGGTGCCTACTTAAAGACCTTAGAAAACTATAAGCCTTAGAAGGTATATATACATCATAGACCTCAGAAGACACATATAAATCAAATGCCTTAGAAGACTACAAGCCTCATAAGGCACCGACACATAAGTCAAAGAAGATACAAGTCTTAGAATATGTGAACCTAAGATAATACAAATCTCAGAAGGCACGAGTCTGAAACTGTATGCGATTTGTTTTTATATGAAGAGCACACACTAACTTCAATTTTAGACATCCGCAAGGGTTAGAAGCCACACAACCTGAGAAGGCATAAGCCTCAGAAGATTTTAACATCAACGACACCCCATATGTGGGGCAAAAGCATGCCATAATAGGCAAATCATGACTAAGAAGCAAAATCATATTTTTTTTCATTAAGAGAAACATACATACAGTCACACTATCAATCAATGATTACAACACTCTAATCCACAAAGCAAAGCATTAATAAAAATGCGGGAAAGTCAGAAATAAAGATGTCAATCTACTTCAACTTTCTTCTCCTCATCGGAAGTACGCTCTCAATGGTTGCCTTCGGGCTAAACGACGGTCACTTGGCTTTTGGATTAAAGACATCTCCTCAATGATCACAATGTTTTATTATCTTCTTTAAAGATCAACATCTTCTCTTGGAAAGCCTGCAATATCTTTGTATGTTGATCGAGGTTAGCTCGCACCTCTGACTTATTCTCGAGCATCCATCAATTCTCGATGTTTTTGGGAAGGAAAACCCGCCATGGAGAATAATTCATCCTGGCAGTTCACTAGTTGACGTCCCAATGACAACGTATCTACTACACATAAGTTATATATCTTCTCGTACTCGCCAAGGAAGTGGATAATTTCTGAAATATTGATCTTTAGTACCCTCAAAGAAAGAGTCGTCTCATCTTCAAATAGTGTTGGCATCACCCTCTCAAAGTTTTGACACTCTCTTTAGGTTTTGACAGGGCGAGATTCTTCAGGTGTCACCATCTCAACAACCATAAAGAAGTTCGCAAAAGAAGATCCTTGTGGTCCTGCTATTCAGGGTTAGGGATAACTTTCAAGACGACTTTCTCCTGCTTCTCCACGAAAGAAGATTGCAAAAGAAAGTTCAGGAGGCCCTGTTGGGCATGATTAGGAATAACTTTCAGGATATCTTTCTTTTATTTCTACACGAAAAAAGACCGCAAAAGAGAAATCCTCGAGGTCCTACCAGACAAGGTCGGGAATAACTTTCATAAGAGCTTTCTCATGCTTTTCCAAGAAAAAAGACCATGAAAAGAAATCTCGAAGGTTGAGCTGGGTAGGTGGGGGCCATGCTATTCTTCACTATATCGTAAAGGCTGACACACATAAATTGAGAATGGTACAAATTTTTACTTATTAATTTTTATGGCTTTCTTTAGTGGCTTTGTTATATATTTGTTTGAATATTAAATTATTAGTCATATAAATATAATAATAGAGAGTTTATTTTTAATGTCCGACCATCCATTCTTATCTTGGTTAACTCTAAGTATCAGACCACGTTGTGACATGATACTTTTTCTAAGAAAAACAAATTTTGAATCAAAACTAAACATATTTAGTGTATTGTAAACCAAACCCTTATTTTTAGAAATTTTATAGTGCAAGGATATGAGACCCTAAGGATAGAGTTCAACATGCAAGCCAGGAACTCCATCATGTTGTCATCGTCGTCAAATATGTTCAGTTCAGTGAGTAGATTGTAGAAGGTAGCGATGAAATAGGAGCTGCACTTCCACATAATATGGAAGGTACTACTTCAGTTATGTGGTCTCAGAGCGATGATGGAAATGATAAAGATTTCAAAAGTACAATACTTCATTTGAAAAGAAGCTATGAAATTTCCTCACCACCTAAAGTGTTATTGAGTATGCAATGAACGTACCTTATGACTTCGATTTCATTTCTCCGCCTTTTTCTTTTATTTTGTTCACTCTTTGATAGAATTTTTAAGAGTGATTTCCACTTGATTTGTATTTCTTTATCACTTTATCAATTTTGGGACTGTAAGATTCGTATGCATGTATCCTCATAATAATTCTTAATGTATTATACTAGATCTAAAAAAGAGTGTAATCTAAAAAGATATGTGTTGCAAGTGATACGGAGTTCGACAATTGCTTAGCCTTATATATCCTTTTTAAATTAGTGTATTTTTTAATACCTTTATTTTTTATTCATATTAAATAAATTTACTAATTAAAAAAAATATTTAAAGAGATAATTACATATATAACACATAAATTTTTGTTATTTACAAAAATTAAAACTCATATAATTTTTTGTACTATTAAATTGTTGCATTCATATAAGTTTTATTGTGAATTTTGATAGTTGAGTGAGTATACAAGGCTATTTTTTCTATTTTATTTTATTATAAATAGGATGGATAATTTTATATATATATATATATATATAGTGCTAGTTTTGTAAATAGAAAAATTTTAAGTACCATTTATGTAATTGCACCTAAAATGACAGGGCATATGTATCTTATTCCATAGAAACCCCGTCTCATGCATTTTCCAAATTCTAGGCCAGTTGGCCAGAAGGCCAAGGGCTTTGCACCTAAACCAAATGGATTCCTAACCCTAGAAACCAAATTGGAGGGAAGCGAATTCTCTTTATGAGATTAACTTCTGCTGTTCTTTCTCTTCTCCCCTCTCCGCTTCTTCCCTTCAGTCGCCACACACGCACTCCTCGTAAGCATTTTTCCTCTTCATGTTTTTTTTTTGCACAGGAAAGCTCCCGCACTTTTGCTCTATCTTCCCTTCTATGGAGCATTTCTTTCAGGATTAACTTGGGTTCAACCTACATCCCGTTTCTCTTTCTTCTTGCTGTGAATCTCGGATTCAGTAAATCCGACTGATAGGGAGATTTACAGGATTTGAGATACTGAAATGCGCGAAGGACTGTAGTCGTTTCTTCTTTGTCAGAATATTCCTTTTATCTTCGCACGGTGCTCGCCGCTTGTCCTATCAACGCCGCCTCTAGGCGTTCGGTGCTTTGGGTGGGAGAGAAGGAGAGGCATTTTTTAATAAATTTTAAATTTTTAATGGGTATTGATTAAAATAGAGATGTTAATTTAATTTTAATGATTAGCATCCGAAGATCAAAGCTTGAAGAAGGCATACTGAAAGAATTTTTTTTTTCTGTTAATTAATTCTTCTGCTGTTATCTGATTGAGTAGAGCATGACAATGAACTGATTTTATGTGGTTACTGTAAAACTAGGCAGGTTTCTTGCGGATATCTTCTAAACTATCTGTTTCTACGAAGGACACACTTCTGTGTGCAGCCATGAGCGGCGATATCATCAGTTCCGCTCCTTCGCCTGGGCAGGTGGCAGAAACTGTGAGTGACTGCCTTCTTCATCCTTGTTGTCAAATTTTTATTGCGAGTGTATGATTCTCTTAAGTTCTTAATGATTCAATTGATTCTCTTATTTTCTAAAATTCAATCTACTCTGGCTTTTTTGTGCAGTATTTTTGTGGTAATTATTGTGATATTGTGTTACCATAACAGATTGATTTTTAGCATGTAACACCTTAGGCAGGGAATTCAGTATATCACGAAAACATTGTTATGATTAAGAAACTTATCCATAACTCATTTGATAAATTTTAGAAGTTAAGTTAATAAAATTTATTTCATTCCATGATAATAGAAGATTTAACCGTGTTAGGTTCGCATGACATTGATTTTATTCTTATGGCCTTAAGTGAAAATATAAGTGCAAGGTACTTATTGATCTTATGCAATGGCCTTAAGTTCCGAAGAGTGATCTCTTGGAGTAGATTCTCATAATAGGTGGCGTCAGATTGAATTTATAATTGCATGTGCTAGATATGATGATGTTTCCTCTTTTGAATAATTCTTTCAAAATATTTTGGCAAATGTTGTAGATTGACGACAATCCTTTGAAAACTGATAATCCATGGTATGTTCATTGTTTCATCATCGTTTATATTTACTTGAATAAGTAGTTGTTCATGCTGATTGAGTTGCCATTCATTATGAACTTAACATCAGAAGAAAAATATGTGAAAATATCGTGCACTCGTACAACTCTCGGAAGAG
>NW_018164645.1:96722-113277 GCF_001263595.1 Phalaenopsis equestris
GAAGAGCTAATAGCTATGAAATTTTTTTTGCTATCTCAATCACTTTAAATAGAATCAATGTTGAAGTTTTCCACCTTTGTTAAATCTTATATCTTCCCTTGTAGATGAATCTCAAGATATACATTATCTGAAATTTCAAACTTAGTCTCTTTATTAAAATCAACGCATTTCTTCTAATTTTATTGTATTTAACATAGTAATTTTGTTTCGCAAAGAAAGAAAGTTGTTATCCTTACTTCATTATAATAGGAGATATAGAGTTGAATTTTATTAATGGAATAATACTATTTGCAAATTGCCGTCAAGGAAACTAAAGTTACCCACATAATGAAAGTAAGGAAACAATTCACAAATGGAAAACTAAAGAAGTTCCTAATACAAAGAATACCGAAGAATTAACTTATTCCTCTCTTCAAATAAAATCAAATGCTTACGAAGTTGCTCCTACAATAATGCTTTTCTATTGAAATTGGTTGTGTTTTGCATTAATCATATGGAATGAGCTTTCAAGGAAAATCAATAGTTAGTTTCTACGTATTAACACACAAATGTCTATCCTTGAGATGCATGTATGCTATGATAATTAAAAAATGGCATTCTATGTCTACAATAACTTCAATTATTTCTTTTACCGGATTGATCTTATATAACAAAGATTACTTGAAATAGTAATAATTAAGTAATAGTAAGCATGACTAATTTAAATAAATGCTGAAGAACTAATGAGCATTTGCAACCCCATTATATATGAAGAAGTTATCAACAACTTCCTTCTGACAATATTATATATTACCTATTGAAGTATCGTAATTCCCTGAACTTAAAGGGAAGGTTGTCATCAACCTAACTAATTTTATTGAGCCCTCTCTAGAGAATTTTCACTCTATACATAGATTCAGTTAGGCTAAGTAATAACTTAGCAATCTAAGGGTACAATTGATGGTTACTTTCATCAAGCGCATCATTTAATTTATATACTTGTTATGTCTTTAGCATGGAACAATGATTGAAATAATCTATGTATAGATTATAGCGCATGCAAGAGTTAACATTATAAAAAAGGAAATTAAACAAATTATTTATGTTATTTCAATGCTCATTTTGTAAATATTTCATATATGTAGCAACAATCATGCTAAGGAGAACTATACATATAGTATCTAATACATATAATAACTTACATACCCTAAGATAATTACTACTTAAAGGTAAGCATGATAATCCATGTAGTAAATACAAGTTAATTTTATAACAATTGGCAAGAGAAATACCCGTAACTTGGAAGGTTATGTTTATCGCTAGAAGGTAAAAATCACCGCTTCAAGGTGTGTACTTGAATCAATTGCTACCCTTAAGTCCACATAAATATCACTGGTAGAGGACCGACTGAAGGCTCTAGGTAAAAAACCCTAAATTGACTACGTATTTATAGTACACATATTAAAATACAATAGTGAATCAACTATGCCAAAATATGTAGAAATAGGGAAATTAAATTCTAAGCAAAATTTCATCACCAAATACCTGATTTTAGTGCTAACTTAGGTCGAGCCTTTTTGAATAAATACAAAGAAATTGAGTGGCATGTCTGTAAATCTTTTTTTACCAATATTGCTTGACTGGTTTTGGAATAGACGCTCTTATCTTCCAGTTTTACACTTACTTACAAGTACCATATCCAGTTCTTTGTCAACTGAACTGCATTGCTTTTATTGATATTTATGTTGTATATCTATTTTGTGTCTCAATACATACAAAAAAAAAGATGGATTTGTTAATATTAGTTAATGTGATGTCTTTTAGCAGCTTTACTTACAGATTACTCTTATTTAATAATGATATGTGTTCATTTGTGATAACTGAGAGCTCTATGGGGGTTAACATAGGTTATATACATTTTCTTAAGGCGCAGTAAAGAATATCATTTACAGGCTTGTTTTTATGGATTCACCATCTCATTACATCTTATGTTGTTTTCTATTTCAATTGTAGTTGGACCATGGCCGGCTTACTGGAAGTGTCAAGCAACAACTAGCAAAATTGTTTGAAGGATCGCTTAAAGTATTATTTCCTGAAGAATCAAATTTGGAGCCATTAATTGCTGTCTGCACTGCTAAATTTGGTGATTACCAATGGTTGGCCTTTTAACAGTTGCTCAACTTTATGGTGTAAAATACTATTTTTTAACCTATATGCTCGTTTTTTATACTAGTGGCCTGGTGGTATTTTTTTGCTTTATAATTCTCATATCATGACGTCATTCATAGTGAAAAATTGTTTTTTGAATGATGCAGTAATAATGCAATGGGCATTTTTTCTAAGATCAAAGGAAAATCAGCAGCATTTAAAAATCCGAATTCAGTTGGGCAGGTGCTATAAAATTTTCTCTAAGATCAAAGTTATAATTTCTGTGCTATTTGATCAAGATTCTCCATTATTTTTGCATTAAAAATGGTTGTTAAACTGTGCCTTTTGCAGGCCATTTCCAGACATTTACCTCCATCGGATATTATTGAGTCTACCTCTGTTGCAGGACCTGGGTTTGTGAACATTGTTTTATCTAGCAAATGGGTGGCTCAGGTTTGTTTTGAGGAATTGAAAAAATCTTTTACAAGTATCACATAAATCTCTACAACTTTCCATGATTAACTAAATTTTTAATGCAGAACATACAAAATATGCTCTTAAATGGTATTGATGCATGGGCGCCAATTTTGTCAGTTAAGAGAGCGGTGGTCGATTTCTCTTCTCCCAATATTGCCAAAGAAATGCATGTTGGCCACTTAAGATCTACAATTATTGGGGACACACTTTCTCGAATGTTGGAATTTTCAAATGTTGAGGTTTTTCGACGAAACCATGTTGGTGATTGGGGAACTCAGGTATTTACTTTTGTTGAACTGATATTTAGAAAATAGTATTTTGTTGCTTATGCTTTTATGATGAATTTAGAATGATGCCCATTCGTACTTACGTTGTCTTGGCAATTTCGTCAAATAGTTTAATCATAGGTAATAATATCCATTCGCTTGGTTCATTTTTACTCTAAAGGGTGGATGCATTTGTTTCTTTATAACCCATTAATTTAAATATATATGTAAAATCTATGAATATTATTTATAATTATCTTTCACCATTATTCTCATGGTTTCGTTTTCGTATATTTTGAGATTATCGCTTTTTTGTAATTGGTTTTGATCTCGTCTTTTTAATGTTACTCAGTGTCAATCTCTTCAGCATCTTAGGAACGTATATTCCATGCTTGTATTTCCATGTCATGTGATTGTCTCAAAAAACTTGTTACCAAATAGTGCTCCAAAAAGCTGTTGGGATCCTGGTTAAAATAAAGTCATTTTTTTAATTTTATTGTGCACTTCTAATCTTTTCTCTCAATGCGTAACTTTGTTGTAGCAATTTTGGTACTTAACAAGTGAGTATTCTGTAACCTTTGGATTATTAAATGAGGCATTCAACATTCTTTACAAAATGAATGAATGCTATTTTATCTTCTTGATTTGTCAGTTATCAGTAGAATATAATTTTTATAAATGTGAATGCTAATCTGTCAACTTATAGATTTTTATGGCCTTTTTTTTTGGAGTGCAACATGAATTATATGTGCGTGTTACTTGTCTTGATTAAACGATAATTTTAGCTTTGACCTTCCCTTATGACATGTATTTTTTCTAAATCATTTTTTTTTGTTTTTAAAGAATAGATTCATTTTTTGTACTCTTTTAATGTTTGCTGTTAAACCGTTTTGTAGTTTGGCATTCATTATTTATTTTTTTTATTGAATTTTCTTATATTGATCTTCCTTTTGAAGGGTCGAATGTTACACTTTTTTACTTTCTACAGTTTGGCATGTTGATTGAACATTTATTTGACAACTTTCCCAACTGGGAGGATGCTGAAGAACAAGCCATTGGAGATCTGCAGGTATGTTAAATTACATCTCTTTTTTAAAAGCTTTAGATTTCCAGTTTTGATTCCCCGTTCCACTGTTTTTTGATCTTAAACCGACATGAGAAAGGTTTGACATGGATAGAATAAATAGAGAATAGATTTATTAAATTGTCGAGGTGAAACTTATTAGTGATTGCTTGATTAATATTAATTCAATTATTAGTGAGCATGTTGTAAATGTAGTTAGTGGTTATGATCTTTAAGTTGAATTGCATAATAAATTGTACACATGATTGTGGGAATAATTGGATGAACTGTTAGGATTTATATCTGATTTAAATTACAATTATTGTTGGCCTTTACATAAGCTATTGTCTTGCAATAGCCAATAGAATTGTTTATGATAGTAGTCATATTGGTTATGTTATTGAAGATATAACTGCGATCGGAGAAGTAATGATATATGAGATGCTTAGAAACAAACATTTTTTAAAATAATTGATTCCACCTTAGTCATGGGATCAAGACAAATTCACACCACCTAGATAGGTATTTGTCTGGTTATTGAATTATATAATAAAATAAAAGATATGCGACTCAAATTTGATTGCTACAAATATAATAAAATGAGATGCTGCATTGCTATAAATTTTATAGAAAAATAAATAATTTTTGAATTCCCGGCTGAATTAAAATATTGAATATGACAATTTACACCATTAAATAATTGTAAAAGGTTTTCTTTTCAACCTAAATGAAGTCGTCTCGATTATTAGAAGTGAATGAGGGAGAACTGCTGTGTTAGAAACATAAAACACCTTATCCTTTATGAAACGTAAGCAGAATTGAGCCCTATAAACTCAAAGGCATCAGCTTCAGACATGGGACAAGCATGACAAAGAGCATTTCAGGACATCACGATTGATATCTTACCACTAGGACCACCACTGATCAGAAATGTTCAAATTACTCCGACTTCATATTAGGTTGGGCCGACTTTGGATTACTTTGGGAGACAATGCAACCGACAGTGTGATTCATGTGTTGCTAGGACGCCAAACAAAGAGCTAGAAGCTTCGATGAATGAATTCGAAGATTTCCCAACATGGAGAGACTGGCGCGGGGCTTTTTAAGGGGCTTCACTGGTTGAAAACGAAGGACCAATTTAGCTAAGATGGGAACGAGCCGACCGCCTCTTATATGGGGACTAGGATTGCCGCCCAAGGGAAGGGGCCTTCCCCTCCTAGTTTTCTATTATATATATTTGTTATTTTCTTTTTATGTTCAATTTTTATAGATTTTGTTGTTATGACAGTTGTCAGCATCCCCCTTTTCTCTTCTAAAGCTATCTCTCATGGTGAGAAGATGCTCCATATGTAATTCGTCTTGAGTTGGTGTGTATGTTTTATTTTTCTGCTTGTTGCCATTGCTCATACATCCCTCCTGTTGCCTTTTCGTCCTACTTTCTTCTCAGCCTTCCTACCACCAACCTTCCCTGCCTCAACCTCCACACAACCCAGTCCTCATCTTGTCAGCCATACCTGCCACATAGCAGCCCAACCCCCATGATGCCAGCCCTCCCTCCCGCAGTCTCCACACAACAACCCACCCATCATTTCGTCTACCTTTCCCTTGCACCCCTCCTTGTTGGAGCCTTCCAACACCGCCTCCATACTATTCCCACCTGCTGTTCAGCCACCCGACTATCACCACCTCACCACATCTAGCCTTTTTCTCTCCCTCAGCTACCCAACTCCACTGCCTTGAGACCTGCAACCCGCCTACGTCGTCGTCACTCGGAGGTGTCTTTGGTATTTTTGTTGTTAATTTTCTATTGTCAAGTGTCGTTGTTTGCAACTCATTGGAATTTTAGCAATATTATTACATTTTTATTGTGATTATGTTCTATTTATTTCAATAACACAATGGAAATGATGAGCTTCAAATAAGTCCCTGAAATCATGCTCTATTGATAAAGAAATCCAATGAAGGCAAAGTTGTTGCTCTTGTATGTTTGTGGCATGATAGTAAGAGGAGATGATTTTGAAAAAAATAAGAAAAGTTAATATTCAATAATCCAAGGATTTTGAAGTAAATGATGTGATAAAACTAAAATATTTCATTGGAATTGAAGTGGCCCACTCAAACTTTGGGATATTCATCTAAAAAATATATTATTTAATTTTAAGTACTCAAAATTTCCAAGTAATTTTCATCACACACTTAAAAAATTAGATAATGATCGAAAGATTGACAAATAGAGATATGAAAGATTAATCGGAGAAGTTTATCTATCTTGCCTACACAAGACCATAGATAGCATATGTTGCAAGATTTCTAAGCCAATGTATAATCAGGAAAAAACATTTCTTCATACATCATACAATATCTTTTAATATATCAAAGAAACACCAGTAAAAAATATTTTTTTTTCAAAAAAAGAATAAAAGAATTATGAGCTTGCATGTATAAATACCAACTAGACATGATCTATAAAAGAAAATGGTTGTAAAGTTAGGTTTGTTGTTCATTCATCCAACGGGTATTTATACATTAAAAGCTATCTAAAAAATAAATAAAAACCATGAAATATTAAGGAAAATATCAATTACAATAACTTAAAAATAAAAAAAAATTTGTCTAATTTTCTTGTATAGCTTATTCGATGTCTGTCCTTGTTGTCTTTCTATTTCAATCGTTTTGACCAATCTATAACTTTTCTCTTCTTTGCACACGGATTTGTGTCACATGCATTTTCTTGTTTAACACATGAATCCATAGCTCATTATCTTATTTATGCCAATTCCATCATTCCTTAGGTAGTCTCAACACTTGATGTCAAATTGAATGGTAGAGTTCCACTCTTTTGAGTTTGCTTATAATAGTCATAAATGTAGGATTACAAAGTTCATTGATAAATTTACTGATTAATTGGCTTTTTTTACATAAAAAGAATAAATTAACCCACTTTTTAATTTCTATTTTCATTAAAATTTTATCCACTTCTACATGTTTGATTTGATTATGTTGCACTGGATTAATAACAGTCTAAATGACATACTTGTTGTCATGGTATATCTTTACAAGTCTTTACCATTTAGTTTCAAAATTTTCTAATATAATTTTTCTTTATAGGAGTCCACATATATTTTTAAAGCGATTTCTTTGAATTTAAATTTTATACTTGAACTTGAAACATATTATTTCGTGCTTCTCAATTTTATTAGATTTTCTCTCAATAGTATACTATATTTTGAAGTGGATATTTTGTTCATTGTGATCTTGCATAATCAATATCAATATAACCTTCAATTTGTAGTGGGTAATATTTTTCTTACACATAATCTTATATTCAAGATTTGATTAGATACTCGAGAATAATATAAGCCGCTTGATTGTGAGATTTTTTTTGTTTGTGCATAAATGACTTGTGTAACTTCCTGCAACAATGATGCTACAACAAGTATTGGATAGATATATTAGTCTTGTAGCTAATCTTTCATATTGTCCGATGTTAACTTCTACTCCATTTGTGCCCAATTTTTTATCTAGTTTAGTTGGAGTTTCATGTGACATGCAATCGATTGTTGTGTTTCTCTAAAAAAATTCATAATATTTTTTTTATTGAGCCTCCCTCTTCTATACAAGGAAAATATTGATGCCCTAATCTGTCATGGTGGTCACAAAATATAACCCATCTTTTGCGAACCGATTATGATAGGAAATTAAATAGATGCTGTAATCTACAATGATGGTTCAATTGCATTGTAATTGACTGTTTTCTTTTAAGTAAATACAGTGTATCATTTTCTCTAATTTATCTAATCGCCTTCTACATAGTAAAGTCTTGAAATACGTAGTAATTATTGAAACAATTTCATATTAAAATTGTAGTATTTGATGAGTATATGTGATACCCGAGTTAACCCAAACGACAATAAGCACACAAATATTGTTATTGGAAAAATCAATAGGTAGTTATAACCAACACCCTGAAAGGGGGAACAATAATAACACGACACAAATTTGAAAGTGCAACAATTAATAACACTAGCTCAAACTAAGGTGGATCTTGGGGTGGTGGTGGTGATCAGCGAGGGTTTGGACCACCAGAGAGGTAGTAAAGGGCGGTTAGAAGGCTGGATGGTGGCGCAACGACAAGGGGGTGATGGTGGCAGCAAAGGGAAGGTGAGAAACTGTCAAAATAGCGAGAATGTGGGCTGTTCTGGGTGGTGGCAGCAACGACAAGGAGCTAGATGGTGGCCAAACAACAGGGGAAGTGCTATTGGACTGCGACAACAATGGAGGAGGGTGGTTACAACGATGTGGGGTGTGGTGGACTCCAGGACAGTGAAAAGATGATTGTTTGCGATGGCGGTTGTCGAGAAAAGTGGGAAATTGCAGGAAAGCAATGGTATATGGCTATTTGGGTGGCTGCAATTGGAAATGGGCGGCTGAGCGCGATGTGGGGAGGATGCAAAAGGGAAATAAGGAAGATACTCACCACATTGGGAGTGAGATACAACCGGAGCACTACCCAAACCTTTAGATACAATCCTCGAAGGGAAATTAGATGCCGACGACTGTCTCGATATAATACTAAAATAATTAAGAATCTAAACTCTAATTCAACACATATATAGGAAATGACTAGAAAGAAATGAATGACAAAATAAAACTTTCCAAAAAATATAAAGAAAAAAAAGAGGTCTGTTTGGTCTTATTGCAGTCGTGGAAGCTGCGGCTCATGTCTTGCAACAGGGCGTAGCGTCCGACGTTTGTTTCGCAGGATTGGAGGAGCTTCAAGCGTCTCCGTTGAAGCTTTTGTCCCCTCATAGTACACAGTATAGGAAATGACTAGAATGAATGAAAAAATAAAACTTTCCAAAAAATATAAAGAAAAAAAGAGGTCGGTTTGGTTTTACTGCAGTCGTGGAAGCTGCGGCTCATGTCTTGCAACAGGGCGTAGCGTCCGACGTTAGTTTCGCAAGATTGGAGGAGCTTTAAACTTCTCTGTTGAAGCTTTTGTCCCCTCATAGTACACAATCAGGTTAGCCCCATTGAAGGTTGCGGAAAGGTTGCAAGATTCTGGTAAGTCAGTGTAGTAGGCATTGTCATTTCAAAGCAAATTCTAATGGAATAAGTATCCATCTTCTTTTGACACAATCTGAGTTGGGGCTGCATCCAAATCTCGCTTAATTAAATTTATAATATGCTTTTCTTACTCCACATGCTCGACAAATATGTTTGATAAACAAGCCTAATAGGAGGAATGAACTTTTAAACAAAATCTATGGCAGACTAGTCCACACTAAATGGTAAACACTTAGGAGAGGATTTTTCTTCTCTGAAAGAATCTGGATCCCACTGTAAGATGTTCTTTTCCTTAAAGATCCTAAGACAATTTTTAACGCTATGGTTCATCCATCCTGTTTGATCATTTATCGGTGAGTAGATTGTTGAACTAATTTTAATACCCAAATCTCTATACAATCTTCAAGAAGGGGCACAAAAGAGTATATTTTTTAACATGTTGGACCTCCCTTAGTATAGACAACTCAGGAAGTGGACTATGTCTCAAAAAGTTTGAAGTTCTCTTATTTAGGGTTGTCATGTGTCTAGTGCTAATTTGTCGAAATTAGGACCGTTTTGGATCACCAATGTTATTTTGTTGGAGTCTCTCTCATGGGCTTTGTTTGAACTGTGATTTTCTCCCTCAACAATTGAAATTTGCTATTCCTTTTTTTGTGTTCTCTCCTTAGTCAATAAGGTTGTCAATCCGCATCAGCGGGTAGGGTTCAATTCCGACCCAAAATTGACCCGAACCGAATAGGTCTGAACTGAATCCAACCCAAAGATTATACTGGTTGAAAATTCCAACATGAACTCGACCCTCCTTCAACCCGCCAACCCAAACCGACCCGTATAACCCGTTTAGCATAAAATAAACTGTTATTTGGGTTAAAATTGGGTCTATTTTGGTTCATTTTCAGGTTGGCCGTCGATTTCAAGTCAATTTATGGTTGACAGTTAATTTCAGGTCATTTTTGCGTTACCTAATCAAATTGACCCGTCCCCATGAAAATTATTCGCATACCCAAATTTTTCGTGTCGCGTTCAGGTTGAGTTGTCGTGTTGGGTCAAAATTTGGCACCCTTATTTGTTAATGTTTGCCCATTTCTTCGACCATTCCCAGATTAGTGAAAGAGATAATTCTTCTGGTTAAGCAATGTGATTCCATATGTCTAAATTCATGGCGCTTGAAATACTTTTTGGCTGGAACGGATTTGGGAATGCGGATTGGTTCGCTCTCCATTCTAAACTAGTGTTTTTTTAGGCAGGGTAGACTTGGATGTTCCATTGGGTGCACTCTTGCTACTTTATTCTGGAGTTCAACTTTGCATGTAAGATGTTGTGGCCATCTGGTCAGATTGTCTCTCCACTTTTGAAGTTAGGGTTTAAATAACATGTCTATAAAAATTCAATATGTACTGATGCTGCACCTCTCATTTTATCTTATAGATCAGGTAGTAATTTTTCTCTTCCCTTCTCATTGTCGAAGAATCTTCAAGTTCCATTGAGATGCATTATTCCTTAACTTGTTGGCGACTGATTTCACCAATTCTGTTCATTGGGATGTACTGACACTTAAAGACACATTTCAAATTTCAGAGCCATTGATGAGCTCGTTTGGATCTATGTGGCCTTTAAAATATGACAAATTTATTTTTACTTCAAAATCTTGGCTTCATCAATATTCATGCTAAATTTTTTGGAATAGTGGTTCTTCATCTTGGGGATCAAATGAAATTTGTGTTATCCCTCTAGATGATCTCTTGAAGGCGGCAATCCTCTGTTGTAGTTGGAGTGCTTCTACTCCATATGCTCCCTACAAATCTCTTGGACACATCTTTGTAGATTTCTCATAAACGATATCGTGTTATTTCATCTTGATTAGACTTCCGACTATTATCTCCTTGGTGGTATGACTAGGGTTTGGGTTTGAGGAGGTCAAAGAAGGTGTGCATGGCGATATAGAGTGGGAAAGAAAAAAATGTGAGTGGTTGGTTTGGAAAATTCAGCTAGGGTGTGGGGGATTTGGTATCCCTAAGATAAGACTAGGGTTAAGCTAGCTCCTTATACCAAATGATACGGAAGTTATCCCAAATGACTATAATCAAATGAATATTTTTTACTTAAAAAGTCAATAGACAGCTATAGCCAACACTGAAAGGGGGAATAACAACAACACGACACACATAAATTTGAAAGTGCGATAAATGACAACACTAACTCAAACTAGGTTGAATCTTAGGGTGGTGGTGCTGGTCGACGAGGGTTTGGAGCTCTAGAGAGGGCGTAAAGTGCGGTTGGAAGGCTAGATGGTGGGGCTGCAGCAAGGGGGTGATGGTGGCAGCAAAGGAAGGTGAAAAAATGCCGGAATAGTGAGAAGGCAGAGTATCCTGTTCAATGGCAGCAAGGACGAGGGGCTGAGCAGCGACCAAACAGCAGGGGAAGTGCTATTCTAGACTATGACAGCAATGGAGGGGGGCGGCGGCTGCTAAGGGACTAACCAAACCCTTGGACTGCAGGACAAAATAAGGATAGCTGTCCGGGACTGCAGGACAAAGACTGCAGGACAAAGAAAGGATGGCTGTCCGGGACGGCGACAACAATGAAATGTGGGAAACTGCAGGAAAAACTGCAGTATGTGGCTCTTTGGGTGGCTGCAATAGAGGGGTCGGGTGGCTGCAATAGAGAAGGGGTGGTCGGGAGCGATGTGGGGAGGATGTGGAATGGGTGGCTGCAATAGAGGGGTGGTCGGGAGCGATGTGGGGAGGATGTGGAAGAGAGATAGAGAAGATAATGATTGCCTCGGGAACAAGATACAACCAGAGTACTACCCATACCCTTGGATACACCTCTCAAAGGAAAAAGAGATGCCGGTGGGTGTCTCGACACAGAACACACAAAAATTGAGAATCCAAACCATAATACATCACGTATATAGGAAATGACTAAAAAACAAGTGAAGGATAAAATGAAACTCCGAAAAAATTGAACAAAATAGAAAAGGTCGTACGTTTGATCTTCTCGCATCCGTGGAAACCACTGGTTGCGTGTCCTACGGCAAGGCGTAGCGTCCTGCGTCAAGGCATAACGTCATGCGTCATTATGAGCGGATAGAATATTATTGTTAGGCTTGGAACATGTACATGGTTAAGTGTAAATGTAGGAGAAATAGGAATATTCCTTTGATCTCCAACAGTGGTTTGGGTGCCATTGATTACTTTAATTTTCCAGTTGTCTGGATAAGGTTAAGAATGAAAAATGTTGGCAATGTTTGTTAATGATTAGTGACCCCTTTATCCCTTACTCAAATTTTAGCGAACTGCTCGAGGTATTAAAAGCACAAGTTACTATTTTTACCTAGAGAACATCTTCTGGAAAGTTTTTCTATAGAATTATGAAAGTTTCTATGCTTTTCGATTTCTTTTAAGCTGAAACATTCCAACTTAATGAGATAAGTCCATCTTTTTTTTTCATTAGCATTCTTTGCAATCACCCTAATCTTGGGGCTTTTTATAGAGCTTTCAACATGTCTCTTGAATATAATCTTTTTCCTTATAGTAATCCCATTATTTGCAAATAAACATAAAGGGCCTTTATCCTTATTTTTGGAAGTGTCTATGACATTAACCTCTTTTTGTGCTTCTAATGTTGTCATGGCAAGCATTCCAGAGTTGGGAGTGACGAACCTCAAGATCTCTCTGCCTTCGGTTTGTAGGAGGGAAAAGTCCTTTTTAGGGATAGTATATAAAATTGGTTAAATTTAATATTGAGTTCTGTAAGAGACTTAAAAAATTCTCTGTTTCTATATAATATTTGAGAATTACAATATCATCATTACATTTAATCATGAGATGTTGGCTAACAACTATACTACTTTGCTGGATAGTTGAAAGCTTGATCTTAACCTCATAGGTGATAGCTTTTCAAACATCTTTTGTTGTTAGGTACATGTATGATTCACTAATTTCAAACATCGTAGTGTTTTATGACGATTACATGATCATGAAATTTGCTTTATCTCATTGTGCAAACATTAGTCTCATAGATTCGGCGGTGGATTGACAATATGGTTGATTTTTTTTTTATTCAAAAGTTTTTCTTTATTCGAGATTAGTTTATAAAGTTCTCTATTTTAAATGATATGTGGTCTGTAGCCCCTAGTTTCTCTTCCGTGCTAGTTTTCACTATTCATGATGATCGACTCTTTAGAAGTAAAGTCGAAAAAAAAACATGATAAAAAATGAGAATGAAATTGGGAAAAATAAAGGTTGAAATAGTCGTTATCTTGTGTTGATATCATATTGAGAAAGGACGTGGTAGGAAAGCTTTGTTTGTTTGTTCCTTCAACCTGTATTTATGCACAGTTACATAAAGAACAAATGAAACTTCACATTATTTAGGAAAAATACTAATTATAACATTTTTAAAATAAAAAAGTTGTTATCAATAAATTGTATGCCTTATCCGTTATCCGCCCCGTGAGAAATGTGGTTTTCTTTTTCCCTTGTTTGCAAATGGATCTATGGCACACCTTCAATGGATCTATGGCACACGTGCTTCCTTATCCGTTAGCACGTGCTTCCTTTGTTAGGTACATGTATGGCACACATGCTCATTTTCTTTTGTATTTGCTAATCATGTTGGTACATAAATGGTCTAAACAAGATCACTTATAAATAAAAGACCTTTTTATGGTTATTGCACTTTCTTAGGTGAAAATCTAATTACTTAAAAATGCAAAAATCAATCATTTGTCACTAGATCTAGTATTGAAGCTGAATTTTAGACGATGGCCTAAGGAATCTATGAACTATTGTAAATCAAAATTATCATGAATGAATATGAAATAAAATGGAAAATTACTATAAACTTATAATGTGGCTATAGATTTATTTTTGATATCACAAACAATCTAGTCAAACAAGGCTAAACCGAACATAGAAATAGATTTACGCTTTATCCGAAAAAAAAAGAAAACCTAGACTTGCATGCATCATACATCCAAACACACAAGAAGATGGCTGAAATCGCAATCAATGGGTTCTCAAGCTCTTCATTTTAGACTACGGGCATTTACATGCATACCACACAGTTCTTATGTGTATACATATCTAACACCCAAAGTTTAATATTTATACTTATTACACCTTAGTTTCATATACCTATGCATCAAAATGTGTATTTCATTTTTAAAAAGACAATGATGGTGGTATTTTTGACATGATGTTAAAGTTTTGAGTGGTATGCATGTAAATATGAATTTTTAGGTATTAATATTTACTCCAGAGCTTAAAGATGAGATTTGGTAGTTTTAGAGGCCAACTTGGCAATTCATGAGATTGGAAAATTGTCGAACCATCATTATGGTGAAGTTCACAATATGCGGGCCTCTTAAAGTGGCAAAAATCTTTATCAGGTTTTTAGGAAAGTAAATGTGTGCAAGCTGTTAAATATCTTCTTTAGTTCTAATGTAATGTGTAGTTTTCTTGTGTAGAAGTTTCAAAAAATAACCTAGTATCCTATTGTAGAAATACAGGAGCAAGGCTTTGTATGAAATATTCTTAAAATTCTAATCATATTTCCTCTCTTCACTTATTGATCAAATGATGATAACAAAGAACATTTTTAAAACTTACTTCATCATTAGAAGTCAATAAATATCCATAGGAGCATTGGCATGTTTGCACCGAAGAGGATTGGCCTTTTCAAGTAGGTCTATATCATGCTTTTCTCAGGAAAGATATACCATCTTTGTCGTACTCAAAATTGATGTCAAGAAAGTACATAGGATGCCTCAATTTTTTTATTAACAAATTTCTTCTAATGATATTGTTTATTTTCGCATGTTCTTGAAGTTTATTTCGATGAAAAAAATGTCATCAACATATACTTTAATGATTCTTATTTTAGAGTACAAATGATTGATGAAGTAGAGTGTCAGTAAAGATCTTGTAGAATTAGTTAAACCAGGCAGAAGGAATTACTTAAACCCATTTATGGCTTTTGAATCTTATAATTTTTGTTCTCATACATGCCTGGGAAGGTACTCCATATAAACCATTTTGGAGAGATCACCATCAAGAAAAGCATTGCCCACATCCGTCTGGTGTAAAGGCTTTCTTTGGTTAATGAACACATTGAAAGGAAGCAAATATGGTTCAGTCGAGCCATTGAGGAATATGTCTCAAGATAATCAATGCCATGAATATTTGTGCACATTTTTCCACAAATCCTACTTTGTATGGTTGATAATACCCTCCAAATAAATTTGATTGTGAAAATCCTCTAACATGAAACATGTTTTACACTAGCAAGATGTAATCATCTCAAGTGTAGTGATAAAAAAGAGTCCTGATTTCAATATTCAATGCATGTTTCTAGTTAAGATTGAGCAATCCTGGTACGCCATTGGAACAAATGAAAAAAGGGAAAACAAAATGACAAAATAATTAGGATTAATGGTCAATGGGTTTAATAGACTTTATTGGATAAATGGTCAATTGCTATTCTAAAGAGCAATTGGAGATGAGGTTACATGCAAGAAAAATGCTCAATCATAGACGTGATGGAAAGAGGTATTAGGAGTTTCTCGAGGCCATCAATTATAATCCTATATTGGAGCAGGAGAAAATATCTGAGGAAGTGGAATATTTGGAGAACTTTTTTTTATCTGGCAGACAAGTGTTGTAGATTGATGTTCTATAAAATGTAGCATCCATAAAGATATAAAATCAATTGTTAGAGGGATCACAATAATGATTACCTTTTTGATTCTTACTCGGAAAGATGCATCTAACATCAAGAGATGAAAGTTTATCACATCCAATATGAAGAATTTGAGTGAAAGAAAAACATTCGTTTGTCGATAAAGAAGAGAAAAGATGTAGCCCCATTCAAAACTAGTGGAGGATACATAGTTGATTAGTAGCATGTTGTATAATGGCCTTTACTAGGACTACCCTAGAATGACACGGGCATCATCAAGGATTGCATATATTCAAGTATATTATGAAAAAAGAACTTCACGAGAAGTGGAAAATTGAACCTCTATCTCTTTATAAATTACTTGAACGCGACAAAAAGTGTAAACATACATTTTAACAGGCATATGGTAGTAACTTTGGTGTGACATAGATAAAAGTGGCAGAGTAATGAATCCTCTTATTTGTTAAGACAGGAATTAAACCCTAAACATGGGATGGCACCAAGTCAAAAGGGCAGTGGTGTTTATCATATTCAAAATTGCATATTCAAACTTAGAGACGGAGAAAGGAAAATGAGGGAATCTCAAAGATGGTGAGAAAAAGGATGATCAAGGAGACAATGCTATTGGTTATGGGAGATATTGGGGTAGCCATATAAGTATGTTGTTAGGTGTCGTGCAAATCTGCATGCTTTGGAAAGCCTCCTTGTGCTTGATTTAATGAAAATCTGCAAGGATCTTATCAATATTGGTCTTTTAGATAAGCCGATTATATTATTGAGACATCATCAGTAGTATCAATTAAGGATAAGATTAATAAACATAAATAGGTGTTTTGGGCGAGTAGAAGGGGACTAGAGCTAGCACCGTTAA
>NW_018164645.1:113377-115794 GCF_001263595.1 Phalaenopsis equestris
ATTACCCAATTTTCTAACACAGGTATAACTTTTCAAAATTTTTTAGGTTGTATTACTATTATTTCATGATTTAACAATACATCGAACCACACATGCAGAATTCATTTCCTCCAAGAAACAGGGAATCCTACACTGCGATGATGACAGAATGCCTCAATGAGTAATCAATCCCTCAGTGGTAATGAATTAAGGTATTGCAAGTTTGTCCTTCTTGAGGTATTCCTGCATTTCATGGAGTCTTCCTGCATTTAAAACTTTGTTTGATGTAAAAGTTTTTTCGATGAATTTCTGCAGGTAGGCTGTGAGGACCCGAATCAGCACATGATTTAGAACAGCTACTGGATATCCTTTTGGAAGGATATGAGAGCCGAAATCAACACATTATTGTTCAACCCTAATCAACACATGGTTTATGAATTACGCCAGCTCGTCTTGTAAATTTTATGTATGTTGGATCAGCTTTAAAAATGAAACATTATTGTATTATTCTCGAATCAAAACATGAAACAGTTTATCAAATATGTATCTGCTTTGCTGGGACCATAAAACTCTGAAATGTATGTTATTTTACAGATCCATTTATCTTATATACAGAACTTTGGAAAAAATTAAATTTTACCTATACAACACAAAAAATGTAACAGTATAAACGAATTACCATAGTAAAAATGATTTTAGTACATTTTACAGACCCACAAACATATATTAGTATAAACGTTTTTTATCCACATTACATATCCACTCATTGAAAATACTCAAAACTTATACCATAAAATTAGACCATTACAGATAAATGACCATTGCAAATCATAAAATTATACCAATACAGGTAAATGACCATATTTACAATTCAGTTTCCACTCCCTTCTCATTTGGTCTCCTTCAATTATACCATTACAGGTAAATGATCATATTTACAATTTCATTCTGCAGTACAAAAATTCCCAGAGAGCATTACAAATCCTTATCAACCTTTATTTATTTACACATGCTCCTGTGTCCCTTTCCCATTACAGATAAATAACAAGTATTCCCTTTTAAAAAACTGCAATTCATTATGCAGTAAGCGTACAGCTCCCACACATTGGGACGTAAATTTGATTCAGCTCGGTAACCAATCGAATGAAGCCACAACAATCAACCAGGTCCTGCCATGGAACAACAATATAAATAACAAGAAATAAACAGTTGCTGTTAGTATAACCCTAAACTCTAATTCGAACGGTTCCGTAATGTCTGCTGCAGGTAGGTTGTGCCCTGCAATCAGAAAGTTAATGTTGACATTCATTAAATCACTAAACATGAAATGTACATTAATGAAAATAGCAGAAATAAAGCTAAAATTTGATCTGTCCTGATCAATGATTCGACAAGCCTTTTTCATGTCTTCCAGAATGGGCCTTTCTTCCATTTTATCAATCAGCATGCACACAACTTAATCGAGTTCAACTTCAGCAAGCATCTCATCAATTTGCTGCATAGTGACTGAATTGCAAAGGGGTACTTGATGAGACAATTTGACTAAATTTAAAGAAACAGACAAATTCAACTTAACCTTACAATTGCAAAGGGGTACTTGATGAGATACCTACAAGCATAATTTCTTGATATTCAGTTTGTAGCCCCAATTTGATAATACATGTACTCTACAATTGTTCCCAAATAATAGCTCCTTCAGATTCCTTGAGACTGCTGATGTATCATTGTGAAAGTGCAAACTTAGCGATCTCATATCCTATTTCTGCTCTGAATAATGACATGGATGACTGCCAGTCCAAATATTCCTTCCATTCAAATTTTTGCTTTTGGACAATTACTTCCATATATTTACAAACGAATAAACCACAGTCGATACTGTTGCTTTGCACTGGAATGCCTCTAGGCATTACAACTTGCCACTTACTAAGATCAAATTCAAAAGCTTCCCCAACATCGCTTAGTAAATGTTTAATCTGCACAATTATAAATAGAAATGAATGACGAAGACCATAGCAAACATAAAACGAATAAAAATCCCCACTTACGATGGCATCAGTTATATGCAAGTGCATTCTGTTCGGCAATGAATCATATAATCTCCACTTGCGATCTTTGATTGATCCAACAAGCAGTGTCCAGTGTTGATTATTGATTATAGGTATCAAAATTAACTCCACATTTTTTGTGGTCTCCTTCGTAATGTGTTCAACGAAGCCTTTTACGTTACCGAACTTGTACAGCTGCAGAGAACGATATATATCGCATAAGACAACTACTTAATAAAAAGAAATATGGTTATATGTTTGATGTAAAAGTAATTTAAAAATTTACCCAGTGGCATGGAGATACATATAGGTAAGATCGGTATTGTTCCGGATTCTTGCTCCGCTTATGCTCCAGCAACATAGCAAAACAGTCGACGTGTTCATTTCCTAACC
>NW_018164645.1:117426-120384 GCF_001263595.1 Phalaenopsis equestris
AACTTTTATATATGAAAATACACTTTTTACAAATACATTTCTCTAATCAGGATTCCACATCTTCAAAGAAAACTAAATTATAATTCAACATCCAAATCAAGCCACAACACTAAAATGCTGACACAAAACTATACACATAATCAAAGTTCTAAAGCAAAGTAAGGAAAATAAAATCCACATAATTACATTAAAGCATAAGTATTTTAAAATAGTAGTGTGTCTAACTTCTTTAATTAATCTGTCTCTTATTCAGTGCTTTCTCCTCCTCTAATATCTCCCATAGACTGGTAATGGACATATAAATTGTAGAAGGGTCCTTACAGGAACTGATCAGTCCAATTTTCATCGATCTAACCTTTTTCCTTGAACATCTATACCAATCCTGCTTCAATTGTTCCTGTATGATCAAAGTTCTCCTTCATTCTCCAATCTATGTAATCAAAAAGGTAGTTAAGATTTCCTATTGCATTTGTAATACTCTAAACTTATCTTTCTATTTTCTTCATTCTCTTCTCCAAAGATATTGAACTTCCAACTGTTGCCGGCATCAATGGTGTTGAAGCATGTGATGAATGGTCAAAAATACAATCTAATGCTTCATTTCCATTTCCTATGTAATTTCCATCAATAGGAATCATGGGTTCCCAAGGTAGTAAAACTTTTTCCCAAATTTCATATGGAACGTGAGATTGACTGCAAAGTAGGAAAATTTTAGAAGGATGCCCAAGTCCATATATTGGCCCATTCATGATTATACCCATAACAAATTTGAAAATAATTGACCCTATATTAATGAGTTTTTCCATTTCAATGCAATAGTTTAGAATTACACTTTCTCTTGTAACTCTGCTAATCATCATGCTAGGTAGTAGTTTTGCAGATATGAAGAATTGCCATTATTTTAAAATTGGGTTACGCAGCGACGTAGAGAAACTAACTTATCCCTGATCTCTGATTTCCCAATTATCATGTTCATCTGTCAGAAAATTATATACTTTTTGCATAATATCTTTCCTAAGGATAAAATTTTTATAATGACAGATTGGAACGATTTCTATCATATACAAATCATTAATTTGAGCTAGAGGAAGGAAAGTCATAACTAGTAGATAGAGGGCATATACTAGTAGAAGGTTCTTTACTCCTACTCCCTGATCTCCATCCTTCATGGGATTCATACGTCTTTAAGTTAGCTCTACTAATAGGTTTCATAGGGTAAACCCATTCTTCATCATCTCCAGCTTCAACTCCATAAAGTTGGCAAAGTGTATAAATGAGGCAAGGATGTCCCAGACCTCCACTTGTGATTCACTTCTTATCGTGGCCAAAATATTCTTATAAATAATTCTCCCCACATTTATAGTCTAATTGCTCTGAATACAGAAATTCAAAATAGCTCTATCTCTTGTTACCTCACTATGGCGATAGATAGGTAACTAAGTAGAGGAAATAAAATAGTGTCACGCTTTAGATGTGGTATTTAATATGGAAGCAGAAAAATTTACCCGTTCTCGCTGCTTTATCTTCCATGTTCCTTTCCCATCAGGGAGAAAGTTGATGACATCATTCAACGGGCCTTCCATTGTACTGTAGGTTTCATAATTGCAGATATCGGAGTCGTGGATTTCATAAAATGAGTTAATGCGGACGACATTAAATTCAACAGAAAACCCTCTTACTCGAACGGTTCCATCCTCAGAATAGAACGCATTGACATATAATTCTTTCACAACATTCACAACAGCCTTATTGGTGGTATAACAGAAATTTTCCCACCTCCGTTCGGTAATAACTCGTTTAACTTCTCCTCCCGGACTCTCAAAAACACGATCTTAAATATTGAAGTAAATCTTGACTGAGCCTTCACATTGATGAAGCGAGACTGGTCAAACTCAAGTCTCATCTTTTGTCGCGGAGCCATTTCAATCTTAAAAAAATTCCAAAATACACTTCAAATACTCAAATAATGGCTTCCAAGAGTGACTCTAAGAGTTCAAAACTAAGTTCCATGAATTTCTTCCAAATATTTTCTCCACATTCTCAATTTTTTCGAATCTCCTAAATGTAGAAGAAATTCATGGTGAAAATCAAATATTTTTAGGTTGGAGCGAAGCTCTTACCGAGAGATGACAAAATTTGATGTATAAGGGCCTTGAAATTGCCCCAAATCAAAGATCTCTCAAGCCCTAGGTTGAAATTTTTGATTTTAGAGGAAGGGGATGTTGAATAGTGGCGGTTGACTGGTCAAAACTGGTCAAAATTGCGGTTAAAAGATGTTTTTTGGGATCTCAACGTCAGCGGGGTCATCAGCGCCGTCCGCAAGCTCTATTGAATTAAATAGCATAAGTCTCGAGAAAAATCCGCCGTCGGCGAGATTTTCAAAATTGGTTCAATTTCCAAATTTTTGCAATTTTGATCAATTTCAAGCCTCTTCGACATCCGTTCAATCATTCTAGACATAAGTTTTAAGTGATTAAATGATGTACTAACACAAATAAACATTCACAACACAAAACATCATAATTATATATAAAATCTAAGGGTTACAATACACGTTACACAACACACATAAGTTTGATATTTTCTTAATCTTAATACATCAATTCAACATCGCAATTTAAGCCACAACACTCTAAACGCTGAAAACAAACATTCTATACTCAATCTCAACTATTCTGAGATCTAAAAATAAAATTTGAAAGTAAAGCAAACACATAAGTTCAAATCAAATCACACACATAGACATATAGGTAGTAAAGTAAATCTACTACAAACTAACAATAATTTCAAACAAAAACACTATAATTGCAATAAAAATAAAGATAACTATGGGTTGCCTCCTATAAAACGCTTGGTCTAACGTCGTCACCCCAACCTATTCAGATATTATTCAGGTTGACTGACCATTAAAACCTCTTTAAAAATTGGTCTTTTACCCTCAAAATACGGCTTTAATCT
>NW_018164645.1:120428-120661 GCF_001263595.1 Phalaenopsis equestris
ATTTCCCATTTTTTGATCTTCAATTTCAACAGTTCTGTAAGTGTAAACTTGAGTTCCAGTAAAGGGTCCTAACCAACGAGACTTCAAATTCCCAGGGAATAACTTCAGCTTAGTATTATAAAGTAAAACTTCTTGTCCTGGTTCAAAGTCCTTCTGGTTAATCTTCCGATCATGCCATAACTTTAGTTTCTCCTTATAAATTTTGTCATTATCATAAGATTCATTTCTAGATC
>NW_018164645.1:120797-122557 GCF_001263595.1 Phalaenopsis equestris
GTTTTATAAGCAGTCCTGTAAGCCCATAATACAGTATCTAGTCTAGTAGACCAATCTACTCTATTAGGGTTTACAGTCTTCTCTAGTATTTTTTTAATCTCTCTATTAGAAACTTCAGCTAACCCACTCGTCTGAGGGTGATAGAAATTAGAGATTCTATAAATAATATTAAAATTTTCTGCCAATCTGTGAATGTATTTATTCCTGAAATGGGATCCTCTGTTAGTGATAATCACTCTCGGCATTCCGTATCTAGTGAAAATGTTTTTCATTAAAAATCTTGAAACACTTTTAGCGTCACAACAAGATAAAGCTTGTGCTTCAATCCACTTTGAAACATAGTCTACATATGTATAAGTTCCCAGATGAAGGAATAAATGGTCCCATGAAATCCAATCCCCAAACATCAAAGATCTCAACTTCTAACATGAAATTCAGAGGCATTTCATTTCTTCTAGATAGATTGCCTATTCGTTGACATCAATCACAAGTTTTTATGTATCTGTAAACATCTCTAAAGAGTGTGGCCAATAGAATCCAGCTTGTAAAATTTTATAAGCAGTTTTATCAGTTCCAAAATGTCCTCCAAATTCAGAATCATGACATTTCTGAATAATTAGTTCAGTTTCTTCATAAGGTACACATCTTCTTATAATAAGATTCTTACATTGTTTATATAAATAAGGCTCATCCCAAAAATATGCTTTTGCATCATGAATGAATTTTCTTTACTATTGCAATGTCAGCATAGGTGGCAAAATATCACTTACAATATAATTAACAATATCAACATACCATGGTATTTTTCACTCATTAATATTATAGAGTTGTTTATGAGAGAAACTGTACGTAATTTCATTGTCAGTGTTAGGTAATTCATGATATTCTAATCTCGACAAATGATCAGTAATTTGATTATCAGTTCCCTTTCTATCAATAACCACAAAATCAAATTCTTGCATCAAAAGTATCCATCTAATTAACCTTGATTTGACATCCTTCTTTTGCATCAGATATTTAATAGCAGAGTGATCAGTGTGCACAACACATTTAGTCTCAATTAAATAAGATCTAAATTTGTCAAAAGCATACACAATAGCCAATAATTCTTTTATAATAACAGTGTACTTAATTTGAGCATCGTTAAGAGTTTTACTAGCATAGTATATAACTTTAAAAATCTTATCTTACCTTTGCCCAAGAACAGCTCCAATAGTATAATCATTAGCATCGCACATCGATTTGAATGGTTTCTCCCAGTTAGGTGAAACTATTATAGGGGCTGTGATTAGCTTTTCTTTTAATAACTCGAAGGAAATTAAACTGTCTTAACTTGTTCTTTTCTAAAAGTTGGCATAGAAGTTTGGTAATTTTTGAAAAATCTTTAATATAATGCCTGTAAAAACCAACATGTCGAAGAAAACTTCTAACCCCTCGTACATTAATAGGAGGTGTTAATTTAGATATAACTTGATTTTTTGCTGGGCCTACTTCTATACCATTTTTTGAAATTTTATGCCCTAACACAATTCCTCCTGCAACCATATATTAACATTTCTCCCAATTTAGAACTAAATTAGTTCTTTCGCATAACTCCAAATCTTTTTCAAGATAATTTAAGCATGTGTCAAATGATGTTCCAAATACAGAGAAATCATCCATAAATACTTCCAATCCATCATCAATTAACTTACTAAATATAGACATCATACATCTCTGGAATGTTACAGGTGCATTACATAATCCGAAAGGCATTCTTC
>NW_018164645.1:122941-123143 GCF_001263595.1 Phalaenopsis equestris
TTTGTGGATCAACTCTTGGTTTATATTGTTCATTCAACATAATTCTGTGCATACAGATCGAAGAACTGATTCCTTTAATATCAACTAAGGTCCAACCAAAAGCTTTATTATATCTTTTTAATGTATCCAAAAGTCTTTTCTCTTGCAAATCATTTAACTCTGAAGATATAATAACAGGTAATGTAGATGAGTTTCCCAGAAA